>NC_025995.2:98639575-98765708 GCF_000442705.2 Elaeis guineensis | reverse complement strand
CTTTTTTTCTAGAATAGGTATATTGTTTCTTTTGATAGGCTATCTCTCTTGATGGGTGGAGGTGCTCTAGATGGGGTATTTAGATTCTAATTCTATCCTATATCTTTTCGATGATGATGTATTCTAGTAGCTATATAGATTTTAATCTATAGAACATAATCAAGTGAGGATGATGAACTATATAGATTTCAATCTCTTCTCTCAAACACTAGACCGTAAACACAATCTTTTTTGCTAGATTGTAAGTAATACTATCATGATGCACTGTAATTTGTATGTGCAGATTAGTATATATCAATCATTCTGATGGACAATACCTATCTATCAAATGAATGACAAATGGATTTCTCATATCTGCAATAGTAGGATATGTAGTTATCTTTACATTATACACATGAGAGGCAAGATGCATTTTTTTTCGATAGAACTGAATGTTGCCAATTATGTAATTATAAGTATGACTAAGCTTTTTTGTGCCCACCTAATGTTTCATGCCGGAATTAAGTCCGTGTCAAGTAATGCACCATGCCAACTACTGCATTGTGCCAAATAATGCATTATGCCCCTAATATTGTTTGGAAAAAAAATGTTTCTAATATTCAGTCCCATATTGTGCTAACATACATCCATGCATCTAATGCAAAGTAATATTTGTTTGTTTTTATTTGACTATGAGCATTAAATATTTTGTAGGCCTAATTGTGCCATCTACATCATGCATTTTATGAAGAGTCTGATGATGGGAGGCCAGATCACAATTACGGATACTTATATGTCAGAGTTACATGTCAGATATGCTGTGCAGATGATTCTGAAAGATCGCGAGATGGGATCATCATAGTTTACTTTGTGCTACCTTTGTGACCATATTTGTGTTAGCTTCACTCTTTATGTATATTTATAAGATATTTTTATTCTGTCAAAATATTTGGATGTATTGTGAAACTCTTGTAAATAAACTTGTATGAAATCCCTTGTAAAAAAGTCAATTGCTGCAATGAAACTAATTATTTTCATGTATATAAATATTTTGTAACAGGTGAATCAATTTTATTCTCTATGGATTGATGCAATGGATTTATTGACATCTGAGTTTACTCTTTGTGTTTCTTTACATTTGTTTATAGGTTGTTATCATGTTTATTGACGGGTCTGATAATTATTCAGTTCTATACTTGACGTGACACTTATTTTCTAGATGATTTTATATTTGAAGTTATGACAGGTCAATTTGTGCTTGTTTGTATGGAGTGAATTTTTGTGCATTTAGGATCTTATTTATCATTGTTTCTGAGTTGTAATCTTATGCATTCAAAAATTTGAGTTTGCCCTACCAAGTGAATTTGTATCCCCCAGTAATGGAGAATGAGAAAAGGGGATAAATTACTTTTTGATAGAAATAAATATGAACTCGCCAGAGTAAATGCGAATAGCCCAACAAACTGTCCATAAACTTTGAAAGTTGTAATAATCCCTTTTATGAGATCATTGACAGGATAAATACAAATTGTCATAGAATAAGTACAAACTATTGCTGAATAAATACAAACTACTCAGGATAAATGCAAACCCATGGTCCAAAAGTTGGATAATATAAGGATCCTCCAAAGATAAATAACAATAGTAGAGGATAAACACTAACTCCTACTAAAATAAACATAAACTATCCTGAGATAAATATAAACTCTAAATAATAGATATGAGGACCGGTGGGTGGTGACGGATGGGGAAGAGAGAAGGCAGGTGGCAGATGGGGAAGAGAGAAGGCAGCGCTGGCGAGTGGGAGTTGCGAGTTGGGAATGAGAGGAGATGGAGAGTGGTAGGTGGAGAAAGTGGGTGGGAATTGGGGGTTGAGGAAGAGCTAGTGGCGGATGGGGGTAGCGGGTGGGGGTTGCCAGTTGGAAAAGGAAGGAGGTGGAGTAGAAGATGTTGGGGTTGGAGATGAGAGGAGAAGATGGGGGCGGCAGGTGGGAGTTGAAGGTTGGGGAAGAGCCGGCGGTCGGTAGGTGGTTAGTAGTGGGGGGAGAGAGAGAGGAGAAGCTAAGAGTTGGAGAGAGAGAGGAGAAGAAGATGAGAGTTGGGGGTTGCGAAGAGTCGACGGTAGGTTGGGGAAGAGCCGACGGTAGGTTGGATGTTTAGTATGGGGAGAGATGAGTTTTGAAAGAAAAAGAAGAAGAGAGAGAGTAGAAGAAGAAGAAAGAAGAAAAAGAGAGAGAGAAGAATGTGACCGAAAGACAGGGCCACGGGTGGGAGGGGTTTCGAAGGAGACGAGGATGGTGGTTGGAGATAGAGAAGAAGAGAGGAAAAAAAGAGAGAGGCATAGATTTGGAGAGAGAGGCGTGGGTTTGGAGAGAGAAGAAATGGATTTTAAAAAGAAGAGAGAGGAAAGATGGGTGGAAGGGGCACGCGCATGGCCATACATCGTGTTCAATTTAATATATTTAAAAAAAAAATAGTACCAAGTCAGCGAACAGTAGCCAAATACCCTCCGTTAGCTTTTAGGCCTAACTTTAAGATGTGCGCTAATCCAAGAGATGAGGAGCCGACCGGATATAAACTGGGATCCGGTCAACCGGAGCCCAATCTATATATATATATAGGCCAACCATGGTTTTTTTTTTTTCATAAGATAGATCTAGTACAAATATATTTATAAAAATATAAAAATAAAATATATAAAAAAATAAAAAAATATCTATCATAGCAATTCATAATATATATAATTTTAGTATGATTGATGATATATAATACTGTAAAGTCAGTATCCTTAGTAGCTTTTCTACAAATATGTCATCTTATAAAAAAAGTAGAGTAGAAGCCACGGCTCGATCTTAGAGCCACCGCTTTATGTTTTCTTGTTTTATGTCTTTGTGAAAATGAGTTCAATTGATGTGGGTCAAGGAGTAGGATTAAATTGAAGCGTTCAAGGGTAGCTAGCCAGATGTAGCAAATTGTATATTTTGGAAACTAATGATGAAAAATTTGAAGTTGGAGCAAAAAGCTCAGAAATGGATCTAAAAATCCCTAGACTCTAGGACGGAAGGTGACAAATATTTGGTTAAGTTGGATAGTACAACAGCAATTAAAAAGGTAGATCGAGTCCCTTTGGATCAAGTCAGCATTACAAGCTAATGATGAAAAAAAATCATCCAAAAATTGGTTGGCCATGGAGCATGAGACAATAAAATCTGAAACGGCCAATGCGTTTCTGCCGCGCTGAAAGTTGGACCACTATTAGTCACTAGTGAAGAATGCCAAAAAGCACTGAGAACGCGGAACTGCAACATTTATTTAGGAGCTGTTGCCGGGAAATAATTGAAGGTCTAACACGACTGGTGCAAGCACTTGTTTTTGCGATTTTACTTGTGGCTGGACAATGAGGTACGTATGCATTGATATTTCAAGTCAATCCATCTGGCGCTACTTGTCACACTGTAGCAAACCATATGCCTGGATTGGATGCCATTCGCTAGCCAACACACGGTACGCGTTTTAAATAAGTCCCATGTGGATGTCAAGAGACGGTATTAGATTTACTGCGAAAGAAGGACGTACTTTAATGCAATGTTCATGGGTTCAGGTTGTATCTTTCACAAAATGCCTGATTTGAGATATTCCTCTTCTTTGATGGTGTCAATCATTGCATCATGATTTCACAGTTGATATCACAATATATATATATATATATATATATATATATATATATATATATTCACCGAAAGAATCCAAACCTAATACTACCACTAAGTAATGGGTCACGTCGGCAGCTATCTTTATCATTGATTTTAGGGAGCCAATGATACTTTCACTCATTATCCGATCCACAATCCTGATCTATGTATAGAGATTATTACCATTCTTATCCATCACATCTGGTCTCTCAATAAACAGTTATCTTATTATTTAATATATATCTGCATCTATATCTATCTATCTATTCGTATCTCTCAAGAAAAATAAATGCAGAAAAAAATTTGAAATAAATTAAAAAAAGTTTTGCAGATTAGACTTGGACCAGATCTGACCTTTTCCACTTGACTTGCAAAGGTAATTTTTGTTATTTTGCACATATTTTATTTTTTAATGTTCATAGTGTATTATATGTAGCAGACTGTCATAATAAGTCCGATCTATTTTTTTTAAAAAAAAAAATTCTACGCTACCAACGAAGGATGCGTCAGAGTTTTTTATTATCCATATTACAACGACAGGGAACAAACTGTTCCGTTACTCCAAGTTCCATACATCTGATTACTTTAATCTACGCGAACACATCTTCAAAGCAGTGCTTCCTTGACCAACCTTTCGAAATTCTGAAAAGAGGAGCCACCTGGTTGCGTTGCTCTGGTTGCACTCTCCTTCCACTCCACCGCCCTCCTCCTGCATCTCCTTTCCCTTCTCCCCTACCATCAACTCCCTCACCAACCTCTCCACATCCCCTCTCTTTACGTTGTTGTCAATCTCCATTCCAATGCCCCACTCCGTGCAGGCATACATGCAATTGGTCTGCTGCTCAGCAAAGAATGGCCAACTTATTGTCGGCACTCCACCGCATACACTCTCCAACATCGAATTCCATCCGCAATGAGTCAAGAACACTCCGATGGATGGGTGTGAGAGCACCGCCTCTTGGGGGCACCAGTTCGCTAGCAAACCCCTCTCCTTGGTCTCGTTCAAGAACTCTTGTGGAAGCACGGCTGTGTCTCCTTTCACGAGGTCAGGTCTGATCACCCACAAGAAATCATGCTTGCTGTCAGCCAGCCCCCACGCAAACTCGATCAGCTGCTCATTCGTCATCACCGTAATGCTTCCATAGTTCACGTACACGACCGATCCGGGCTCTCTCCCTTGGAGCCACTCCAAGCAAGTTGTGTCCTCCTTCCATAGGTTCGAGCTTATCGATGTTAAAGGGCCTGTGGTGATTTGGCGAGAGAGCAAGGATAAAGGGCCTATGGTGTAGATAGGAGGGAGCATCGATGCCATCGCATTCAATACAGGACGTTCAAATTCATCGAAGGTGTTTAATATGATCGCCGACCCCATGGATGATCTCTGGGCCTCACGATTACAGTAATTGAACATGATGTCCTTGGGGTCCAGTGTACGAAGGAAGGTGGGCAAGTCCCTTAGCCGGACATTCTTCATCCCCGGTATCCAATCGATGGGTTTGTCGAGATATCCGTTGGTGAGATCACTGGCATCTGCGCACCAATTAAGAGGAAAGAACAGTAATTATTGATGAATCGATATTAATGTGGTGGTATCTATTGGTTTAACTTGAGAAATTAAAGTTAGCTAGTAACCTTTGAGAGGAAAGATGCCTCTTTCCGTGAGATGTTGATAGTGGAGGTAGCCCATCATGCCACATGCACTAGTGGTCCAGAACAAGACCTTGGGGATTCGGAGCTCCTTCGCAGCATCGAGGGTGAAGCTCATGACCCCATCAGAAACTATGCATGACACCGTCGGTGTAGGAGAGGAAGGGTCGTTGAGCTTTGTTATAAGGTCACGGAAGGGGGGAAGGCAATTTTTTGGGATGGAATCGCAAAGGGAGGGGATGTCTTGGGTGGCATCCTCGTCGGTAGGAGGGAGGCCGTCCGGGATGGACTCGAAGCGGAAGTTCGGGAGGCTGTCGAGGGAGGAGATGGCTCCGGACCTGAGGAGGCGGTTGTGGTTGAAGTGGGTGTTGACAAAGGTGATGTAGAAGCCATGGTAATGGAGGAGCTTGGCTAGCTTAAGCATGGGGGTTATGTGGCCTTGGGCTGGGTAGGGGATGCACACTGCATGAGGCTTCTGTGGAATGGAACCCATATTTCCTCTCTCTCTCTCTCTCTCTCGCTCTCGCTCCCCTCTCTGCCTCTCTGTGCCTGCGCGCGCACCTGAAGGGCCTTTTTTTTCTTTATTTTGGTTCGAGGAGGCAGAAGGCTTGGGTTCTCTTTGGTTGATGTGAAGGGCTTGGTTAGCGGGCTTTATATAGCCGTAGGGAGAAGTGTCTTCTTGTTTAAAAAAAATGCCGTAAGAAAAAGCGCCACGTCTCCTGGGGATTTTCTTTAATTATTTTTTAATATTTATTTTTTAAAATATCCTGTCACCAGCTTATCTCTGACTCTAGCATCTCCGCGTGAAATCATCATTTCAACTCATGATTTCACGGCCATTTAAGCCCACCTCGAGCCCAGCTGGTCAGATGAGACGGACAAAATTAAAATCGCCATTTGTACCTATAATTCCAGTAAAATCATCATTTGGATCGATAATTTCTTTGAAATCGCTATTTGCACCTGCAATTTCAGTGAAATCTTCATTTTAACCGACGATTTTTTCTGAATTCGCCACTTAGGCAAGTGGTTTCAGTGAAATTGCGAGCCTAGTCCGTAATTTCTTAGCCCACCATCCAAATACCGAAATCGCCACTTCGGCCAGCAGTTTCAATGAAATCGCGAGCCCAGCCCGCGATTTCTCAACCCACCATCCAAACTCTCTGTGATTTACCCTATTCGCTTGGCACCAACGGACAGCACGGATGGATGAGAGTGGCGAAGCTGCATGCGATCGAAGGGTGGTGCGGGAGGCTGGGAGGAGCCATAGAGCAACTGTCTGGGGATGGTGTGGCCGGTGCTAGTGACTGGGGTGCGATATCGGAGATGCAAGGGCTGGAGGTGCTGTAGAGGGTGGGGTGCACGAAGCTGTGAGGGCCGTGCAGGGGACCGATGGGGTGGGTGAGGGCGGCGGTATGGGTGGGTGAGGGTGGCGAAGCAGGTAGATAAGGAGGGCGGCGAAGCCGCAAATGGTCGGGGCCAGTGCAAGAGGGTGGGAGGAGGTGACGAGCAGCGATCGGGGGGCGACAAGGGCGGCGTTGGGGGCGGTGTTGGAGGTACGATAGGCCCAAGCCACACACGGTCGGTGGCTATATGAGGGTCCACCGAGGGTAGGATGTTCGACGCAGAGTCATAGGAGGAGAACGTAGGAAGGAAGATTTTTTTATTAATAATAAAATAATTTATATAATTATAAAATATTATTTTAAAAAATAATTTACAAAAATGTGTGAGTTATGGGTGGATGCGGAGGAAGTGTAGGTCACGCTGGAGGGGTGGTCTATAGCACAGAGTCGTAGGAGTTTAAAATAAATTTTTTAAATAATAAAAAAATATAAATTTTAAAAAATAATTTTTAAAAATGCATGGGTGGGTGTGGAGGAGCGGCAATTGGGTGGAGAAGCCGCAGGTGGTGTTCGGAGAGGGTATGGATGTTCGGCACAGAGGCGTGGAGAAAGAAGAAACGAAAAAAAATTAAAATACTAATAAAATATTATTTTTAAAAAATAATTTTGAAAAATGCATAGGTAGGTGCAGAAAAGTGGCGATCGGAGTGGAGGACCTCGCAGCCTTTTTTTTTAAAATTATTTTTTAAAATTAATATTTTATTATTATTTTAAAAATCTATTTTAAACTTTCACAGCTCTGTATCGAACATCCACAACCTCCCCTCCGGTGCTACCCGTGGCTCCTCCACCCGGCCACCACTCCTCTACGCCCATCCATGTATTTTTTAAAATTATTTTTTAAAAATAATATTTTATTATTATTTTAGAAATCTATTTTTTTTATTTCTTTTTTCTCCTTTCGAGGCTTTATGCCGAACACCCATCCCCCTCCAGCGCCACCCACCGCTCTTCTGCCCCGTTGCTGCTCCTCCATGCCCATCTACTCATTTTTTCAAATTATTTTTGAAAATTATATATTTTAATTTTTTAAAAATAATAATAATATATGTAGGTGGGCACGAAAATTTATATAATAATAAAATATTATTTTTAAAAAATAATTTTAAAAAATACATGGGTGGGTGCAGAGGAGTGGTGGCCATGTGGAGGAGCTGTAGGTGACCTTGGAGGGGGGGTGGATGTTCGGCATGGAGCCGTGGGAGGAGAAGAAAGGAAAGAAATTTTTTTTTAATATATTAAAAAATATTATTTTTAAAAAATAATTTTAAAAAATACTTAAGATCCAAAAAAATTTAAAAAATAATAAAATATTATTTTAAAAAATAAAATTAAAAAATGCTTAAAGTTGCTGGAACTAATCCCACTGGCTCTCGAGTGCACTCCTCGACGGACGATTTGTAATTGGAAGGCACTTAGTTTTAAATTATTTTTTAAATTAATATTTTATTGTTATTAATATTTTATTTTATTTTTTTATTGGGTTTCTTCCTCCTCCTTGGGTCTGAGCCGAACAAGCATCCCCCCACCCGCGGTGCCACCCATCACTCCTCCGCGCCTCTCCACGCCCCCTAGCCCCCCTTCCACGACTGCAACGTCCGCTGCTGCTCCGCGCACCCCCTCGGCCCCAAGCATGCCCGCCGCTGCTTCGCGCACCTCTCTGCCCCCTGCATGCATGCGGTCTCTTCCCATCCCGCATACCATCCTCCGCCTGTGCCATCCCATCCTCTGTCGGTGGGTTCTCCACGCCCATTCCCCCTCCCACACCACCTGCGACTCATCCGTAAGCTGCCCACCGCTCCTCCACACCTCCCCTCCCCCTTCTCTCGTGCGACTTCTTCGTGCCACCCTTCGTCGGTCCCCAAACCCCACCTCCTCCCCTCCGCCACGGCTTCTCTGTGCCACCCCCATGCACCTACAGGTCTTTAGTTTTCCATTTGCTCAAAAAATAAAATAAAAATAAAAAATAAGTCAGCATCATGGTATTCGTTAAATCGTCGGTCCAATCTGCGATTTCAATGTAGACGATAAATTAAAAAATAAATTAGGGGAGAAAATATTTTTAAAAATAAAAAAATAAAAATAAAAAAGAATCCGTGTTTTGGTGGGTTACCAGGGGCTGCGAGCGGTGCAAGTCAAATTGTCGATCAGCACCTGTCAGAAAACTATCGCATGGGTAAATGTGATATTTCCTGTGTATGTGTTGGAACGGATGGAGGGCGGTGGGCGGCCCGGAAAAGGTGGCCGACAGTCATACCTTACGTCCACATTTCAGACACGTGATTTTACGTGTTCCCATCTATGAGCTGTCCCGCTTGGTTGTTTGAACTCGAAAGCCCGTTAGTGCCGACTTAAAGCTGGGCTACCACCTGCGTAATCTGACCAGGGAAAATGCCCAACATCATCAATCTCTGGCGTATGATTACTTTCCCCTTCCAACTCCTTGCTCGGTGCACCGGTTCTACACGGGAGTGAATGACTGCCTAAATAACTTGCCCTTGATTAACACCTATGTATCTAATCCCGAATGGGGTCAGAATTAGCAAGACTCCCATGGTAATCAATAAATAATTATTAAGCCTGATATCACCGTTGCCATTTGGACGAAGGGTGCAGCGTTAGGGCCAACAAATAATGATCCGATTTATCAATTTGATCCATGCTTGACCTGTCATAAAAAGATTTGGATTTGATCTAAATAAGTTCAGATTATAAATAGATCAATCCATTTAATCTGTTTATTAAATGGGTCAGATTTGGATTCTGATATGCTAACCTGTTTAATCCGTTTATTAAATGGGTCTAGTTGGGTAAGGTCAACTGTAAAAATCGTTTATACCCATTTATTTCCATTTATGCCTTAGGGTTTCAACTTTTGATCATGTGGTGGGAAAAAAAAGTGGATCGCTCCTCCATTTGCAGTCCGCCTCATGCAGAGAGTAGCTACCTTCCTTTATGCTTGATGTCCACGCTAGACTCCAGGCTCCATTGTTAGGGTTTTGAGCTTTTCTCATTAGGGTTCTGAGTTTCTTTCTCTTTTACCTTCCTTTCTTAGATGGACCTTGGTTTCGATCTTCCATCGACAACTGAGTTTCTCTTGTTAGGGTTTCTTACTCTCTCTTCTTAGAAATCAGAAGATCACCAAGCCTCAAGGGAAAAAAGGAAAGAGAAGGCAAGAGAAGACGCACAGTAACACGATACATCTGTTGCTTTCTATTTTTCATCTTTATATATTTTTCATCTTGTTACCTCTTAATATTTTTTCTGTTTTAAGATTTCTCTTCGGCGCCGCATCTCTCTTTGTGAACTATGAATCTTTGATCAAATATGTGGTATGCTTTTCCAGATGTCAACAAATGTGAACATAATATGCTTCTTTTATGCTGTTCAACATCTTTTATTTGCCCTTGTTTGTTTCTGACCTCCATGGCGGTCCTTCTATATCTCTTTCATCTTTCATTTTTCTAAGTAAAAAAGATTTATTGGGTTATTTTGCCCTTCTGTTTGATCCCAAGAGAATAAATAAAAAATGAGATTGCTGAAGATTAGGGGTGGCAATCAGATCGGATCGGATCATAAATAGATCGGATCAAATATAGATCGAATAAAAAAATATCAAATATGAATCCGATCGATTTATTAAACAGATCAGATTTTCAAATATGAACCTGACTCATTTAATAAACAGGTCATCCGATTCGATCCGTTTAACATGTTTATTAAACAGATAACATATCTAACTGATCCGATTCAATCCATTTAACTTATTTACTAAATAAATAATCTGTTTACTAGACCCAACCTGATCTGACCTGTTTAACTTTTTTGTTTAAAAAAATTAATTATTTTTGGGCCTTGGGCCCAATACTATTTGAATTTTAATCTGTTAGTTCAAACCAAGAGATAATCCATCTCATAATATGAACTATTAATCAACCAAACACAAAACTATGAATCAAAAACTCAACCAAATCCACATAGAATTAGAAAAAAAATGCAACGATTAACTTAATCAACCAAATATGAACTACTAAATTTCACATAATATGAATCAAAAACTCACGAATCAAAAACTATGAATCAGAAACTCACATAATATGAACTATTAATAAACTAAATCCACAAATTTCACATATCCAACATAGAATCAGAAACTCAACCAAAACTATGAAGACCAACAATTAACTTAATGCTGATATCTACTATTCTCCTAAAGCAAAATCCTAAAAAAGGAAAACAAATCGAATATATCAGTGAAAAATCAAAAAATAGGAAAAATAAATCGAATGTTAACCAAGCTTCAAATAAAACCCTAAAGTGAAAAAAATAACCCAAAAAACTTATCAAAAAATAGGGAAGAACCGATACCTAGATCGAAATGGAGGGGAGGAGAAGAGAGAGTCTTTAGATCTCTATGATGGGGCGGCAGTGGATGAGGGACTCCTCATCATTTTTTTTCTCCTGCAGCTTCTCCGTACCTTACCCCCACCGCACAACCACAATCGGCCCCCATCCGCCCGTGCCACACCCCTACAACCCCCTGCCCGTTACTCCTCCATGGCCCCTGGGGGCCCCTTCCGTTGCAACCCATGGCTCCATACGACCACCACCTCTAGCCTTGGCGAAGCCCGCACCCCGTGCCCCCACACTCCACATGACCCACACCACCTGCCAGCCTCAGTGCTCACACCTGTTGCCCCATAGTCCCTCCCCTCCGCCTGTCTTCTGCCCTCACTGTCGATATAGACGACTGGCAAAGCCTGCACCTCATGCCCCCATGGCTCTGCGCGACCCACACCGCCCCCTGACCCCGGTGCCCACACCCGATGCCCCGTATTGCCTCTCCTTCGCACGTCTTCTGCCCTCACCACTAGTACAGACGAGAAAAACAAACAAAAATGAGGAAGACGAAATGGGGCAAGCGAAAGAGGAAGAGGAAATGGGGGTGCCCTCACCACCATTTGGTCGGCCAAGAGCAAGAGGAAGAGCAAGCGGAAGAGGAAGAGGAAATGGGGGCGCCTCCTCAGCCAGGTCGAATGGTCATCCGCTGAGGGTTTGAAGAAAAAAAATGAAAAATCAGACTTTTTTAGCCTTTTCGATCGCGCTTCACATTTTAAACAAGCTGCCGCTGGCTACCCTAAGCCTTAGATCTAAACAGGCTACCATATCTAATCAGGCCCGGCCAAAAGATTAAATGGGTTAAACAGGTTAAACAAGTCAAGCATCTACAACCTGAACCCGATCTGATTATTAAACGGATTAAACAGGCCAACCGTTTACAACCTGAACCTATTTAATCCAAACCCAAGTCTATTTCAGGTGGGTCGAATAGGGATCAGATTGATAGGTTGGATCGATTTTTGCCACCCTTACTGAAGATTTCATATTAATCCTTACAAAAGTACACATTTTTGTTAGTTGCTTATATTGCTTCTTTTGATTTCAAACTCCATTGTTTTTTTTTTTTCAAACTAAATAGAGATGCTAAGTTTTTCAGTCTTCCAGTAACCTGATACTAATAGCACTCTGGAAGTCCATGATATAGGTTTGGCCACTTCTTAACATAGATAGTAAAATTTTGATTAAAAAAAAAAACTGCATCTCAAGGTCTGATAGTTTGATTTCAGCAAACTATATGCATTACTATAAATAAATGATCTTTGAATTTTGATGTCTGAAATGAGTTGGAAAATAATGTTGAATGATTTTTTTAAACAACTCTAACAGTGCAAGATCTGATTTTATATTTTATGCTAAATCAAATTGTCCATGCAACTATGTCTATGCTCATCCTTTCTTTGGTATAGATCAGGGAATGGGTATTCACTACTTATTCTTGAATCGCATAATTTTCTAGTTTTTAAAATGTATTCTTTGTTTCATATTCTTTTTCTCTTGTGTTCCTTTGCTAACTACTTAATTTTGTGCTTATAGGTTCAAATACATTTGGGAAATTGAAGTAGCAAGCAATGCAAACGAGTTGATCATGGTTATGGATACTTCTTTGAGACATTGTTTTGGTGCAGAGTTCAATGGTCTTTCTTCTCACTTACTAATTCTTTTTTTGCCACATCTTCAAAGGCCTTGGTTGCTCTTATGTTGGGGTTTTCTCATTTTCTATTGGATATTCTCTATTTCGTCCGGTATGGAACTCTTGTTTGGATATTCTCTGTTGCAAATTATCAAAGGGTTTGTTTTGATTACAGCGGTGGTAAGGGTCCATCATCTAGTTTTTTGTGTGTGGCAGGCATGTGGTTGTTTGCGTTATGGCAGTAGTTGTAACAGATTAATTTTTAAAATTCTGGACCTTGGTAATGGAAAATCTGCTCTCTAAGAAAGATGCCTTGATGCAACTTTTATTTGGGAATAGTTATGTATGTTATAAGCAAGTTTGATCAGCATAAATATTCTTTAGTCATGCCTCCTTCTATTCCTGTTCCAATATTTCACATCCAACCTTCTATATGCATTGGTTTCAGCAGACTAACCTCAATGTTGCAAGGCTCTCGGTCAGTCTATCAAAGGCACTGATTGGAACTGGATTTCCAATCAAAGTCCAATATATCAGAAATCCAATGCTCGAGACATGGCACTGGTTATTAATTATCATGCTGATGTTTAATTTGAAATTTCTTTCCTTGACTAATACTCATCACATGAAAAAAACACTGCAGGCATGGGTACCATATCATCCTGCGCGAGGGAAGGAAGAATTAATCACCTCTTCGGTCATGACCTTCAGAAGTACCACTCAGAATTCACAAGAACATATGGGGATGGAAAGAATGTTTTTTATTCTCATGACCTGGCATAAAGAATGGATGAGGCCTATATATTAATGCTGTGTGGCTTTCTGGAGAGTTTTCTTGTTAAATTATATGAAATGTTCTTTTCGATGAGACGTTATCACTGACATTGTGACGTTTAGTCAGAGATGTATATTTGAATTGACTCAGAATGATTCTGGTCATCTTCCAACGCTGTTTAGCAGGTATTTATGCTTGAACCAGATGCAGCCTAAATGAAACTCGCAACATAGCAGGCTGCCATTTTCTCTCAGGTCTGTTAGTGAGTAAAGAGGTAAACTGGGTTAAGTTGGGTAATATAAATAAATTATTTATTTAATAAATAGATTAAATAGATCAGATCGGATAATCTATTTATTAAATAGGATAGATATAGATTTTAATATATGATCTGTTTAATATTAGATCAGATTCAGATTTAGATATTTTTTATCTAATCCACATTTGATCCGATCCATTTATGATCCAATCTGATTCGATTGCCACCTCTATGCAGCATTTGATTCAAGCAGACGTTTCTCGACCCTCATGAATTATTTTGGGTACAACATAATAGATCAATGGGGATTAGCCCTTCTTGGTCTCAAAATAATATGCAAGGCATAACTTTTCGCAACCGTAGAAAATAGATGGCTATTAAATAAGATGATCCATAAATGCATAACGTGTCATAGATGACATGCGTGTTTGATGGCTATCCAATCGTTTGATGGTGGCCATCGAGGACAGCTGTGATCTTGGTTGAAGATATGATGCTTTATTAAATTTGGATAGTGCTAAAGCTGGAAAAGAATTTGGGCACCTTTTAGGGAAGAATTGTAGGCCCAACAAATGTTAGTTAGAAAGCAATTTATTCAATAGCCGAAAGGCACACCAAAAAAAAATGCAGGAACCAAACACCGCTCGATTTATAGCCATCCGAAGATATTAACATAATATTCGAAACTTGTTTTTCATTACATATAATCTCTAGGTCTAGAATGCTTCGGCTCAGTGGGACTTGGCATCTTTGGAACCAGGACAAGATGAGTTGCCTAGCATTAGGCATGTGAGTAATAGAAAAGTATTGTGGATCTATACCTCGGCCTCGGCTGTTACATCCTTGACACCGACTGAGCTTTGGAACATTAATACTTATTAGAAGAGTTAACAGTAGTACCTGCTTCTTAGCCCAATTTTGATTCTCCATATCTTTGGACGACCTACTATAGCTCGTACATAACTAACCAATCTCAAACAACCTAGCATCAACACATGCATGGTCTCTAGAACCTCGGATCCGGACGATCTATTATAGGTCATCCATGGCCGATCTATGGTTCTTGCTACCAGATTCATCTCTCTCTCAAATTGAAAAAGTTCAGATGGAGTGGAATTCCTTTGCGACTGAGTCTCCCATAAAAGAAAAATATCTCATTTGAATCAATCTATGCAAACAAATTCAGAAAGCTATCTAGACTCCGAGATGGATACGACTCCAACTCTTCCTCTATAAATAAAGGAGCTTCGGGACCCTCAAGGTAGGCTCTCGACTCCCTACTCTTTCCTCTTATTATTCTCCATCTCCTAACTTGAGTGTCGGAGGGTCTTCATCGGAGAATACCCCGGTGAGGACTTCTTTACAAGTATTCAGGTAGAGCTCTAGTGGTGGTTCCACCTCGACCACATCCACCTCGGTGGCCGATCTCAGACGGAGAGATCAAAAGCAACACTTGACGCTAGAGGAAGGGCCCCTGATTGATTTCGAGATCCAATTTTGAGAGGAGAAAGCTCACCACCAAAAATCATAAGGATGTGAAGGGATGCATCGAATGCATCGTAATGCTCCAATAGTAGGCAGGCCATCAACGTTCAGCCGATCAATGCACCACCACCATCGATTCAGGAGAACTTCCCACCGGCAGGACCAGTATTTTCTTAAGACCAATACAATAGCCTCGTTCAGCAGGTGCAAGTAAAGGTGTCAATGGATTGGATTATACCTAAATCTAACTACAATCCAAAATATTTTGGACTAAAAAATTTGGCTCCAAAATCGAACCAAATATTCTACTAGTCCAATCCAATCCAATCCAAAAAATTTGGATTGAATTGAACTGAATTTTTGGACTTCTACATACATTAGACTGTAATTTGGATCATAATTTAAAAACAAGTTATATGAATTCGAAATATATACTACTTATAGGTATTCTATAATATCATCCTACATCTAACTAATATTATAATAGCAATAGATAAGAAATAAAAAATATAAATTTCAATATCAAGGATCTCAACAAGTCATACTATAATAGCATCATATCAAAAATATAAGTTTTAAATTTTTAAGAAAAACTACATTGCCAAAATATAAAGAAACTAAACTTGAATTACACACACAGATATATAAATATATAAATAATATATATATATATATCCAAAAATCCAAACTAGAAGAATGGATTGGATTTAGTTTGGACCCATAGTTTGGATTTTGGATTAGATTTGAATTTTATAACATTAAATCCAAGTCCAAAGTCTAAAATTTTTAAACATTGGCTCCAAATCTAAAACTAAAGTCCAAAAATCTGATTCAATCCTGTAGTTCGGTTTGGATCAATTTGGATTTTGAATTTTCTCCAATTCACTTACACCCCTAGGTGCAAGTACTTTGGCTACAGTGAGAGGGATGCAACAGAATAGTGAACCTTGTCCTGCCCCTGAATCCGTGGTCAGCCTGAGGGAGATCAGTAGACCGACCTCCACATAGTCCAAGGGCAGGAGTCAATCGATATAGCCGACCTAATCATCCACTCTGCCATAGACCTAGGCAATCACCAACCCCGATCTTGAGAAGGAATTCTACTTCAGATCATGTTTCTCCTCAGCACCGTCCAACCTGGGAGGACAACCTGGAAAGGAAGTTCCAGGGGATGCAATGGTGGATTGACGTGCTACAAGCATCGAGGTAGCCAGATGATGATCTGGGATTCGACATCGACACATCGTTCACTCAGAGAATTATGAATGAACCCCTGCCACCTCGATTCAAGATGCCTCAGGTGGAGCTCTATGACAGAACTGCTGACCCCGTGGATCATCTGAACAATTTTTGATCTCTCATACTTTTGCAAGGGGCTAATGATGCAATCTTTTGCCAAGCTTTCCCCTCGACTTTGAGGAAGGCTGCTTGCCACTGGTGTTTAAATCTGCTATCAAGCTTTGTAGACTCCTTCTATCAGTTGAGTCGGCTGTTCGTCGCATACTTCATCAGCAGCCATCGATAGTGTCACAACTCGAACTTCCTTGTTAGCATCAAGAAAAGGGAGAATGAGCCTCTCTGGGACTACAACAACTATTTCAACACCATAACCTTAGAGGTACGGAACTTTGATCAATCCGTAGCGATGACCACATTGAAGACCGGGCTTCTTCAGAATGACCTCCTCTTCTCACTCAACCTGAACTATCCCAAAGACTTTGCTGAATACTGGAATGACGGAAAGGTATGCTCAAGCTGAGGAAGCTTGGGATGGGCAAGAGGAGAACCTCGGTGCTAGATCATAGCTGAATGTCGGGCAAGAGAAAAAGAAGGACTATCGATGATGCAGCATCGATGCATGGAACCGAGGTCTCGTCATTCTCAAATCCCATCTTGGGGCAAACGACCTAGATCCCCTGCAACACCTTGCCGGTCTAGGACTCTACGTTGAAGTTTCATTACTTTACTCCACTCAACACTTTTCGAGCTCAGATACTGATGGAGATAGAGCGGCAGGAAGAGCTCCCCGATCGAAGACGATGGACGTCGCTCTGACTTGAGCGAGAAACTTAAAAAAAGTACTGCATATTTCATAAGGACCACGAACATGATACAGAAAATGGTGGCAGCTCAAAAGGAGTAGAGGCACTCATCTGATGTGGGTATCTTCGGTGCTACATTGATGAACGATAGATTCCAAGTAATCCGCATGGTAAGCCTCCTCGATAAGAAAATCCTCATAGAGACCAACCAATAGCAGGGGAGATCTGTATAATTTCTAGGGGGCAGCTCGACTGTGGCACCTCTGATCTAGCCAAGCTGAAGAAAAAGAGCTAAAGAAGAGGAACATTGGTGATAAGATCACCTTCTCTAAAGTCAATCTAAATGGAATAAAACATCCACATGACGATCCTGTAGTTGTTTCTTTAAATATTTTCAATTTGATGTACACTGAGTCTTAATTGATAATAAAAATTTTATAGATATTTTATTTTATGATACATTTGTCCATATGAACTTGAATTCTGAGCTACAAGCCCTCTGTTCTATAGGCCAATACTAACGTATTTGCTTGATTGACTTTCGATATATCAGGTATCAACTCCCGTAGGTCATAATTCATCAGCTTAATATGGATCCAAAGCATCGTCCGATCAGATAAAAGAAATACAATTTTGATTTCGAGCGACAAAATGCCATACAAGAAGAGGTGGACAAGCTTTTAAAGGTAGGGATCGTTCGAGAAGTCTGTTACTCGAAATGGTTAGCCAATGTTATCCTCATTAAGAAGGTTAATGGGAAGTGATGTGCATGCATCTATTATACCAACCTCAATAAGGCATATCCAAAGGTAACTACCCTCTGTCTCGCATTGATCAACTGGTGGGTACAATCTCAGGGCATCAGCTCTTATCTTTCATGGATGTATTCTTTGGATACTACCAGGTTTGTATTCTCAGGGCATCACCTCTTTTATCACTGATCATGATCTTTTTTGCTACAGGTCATATCATTCAGTTTAAACAATGTAGGTGCGACCTACCAACGGCTCGTCAACAAGATCTTCAAAGAGTAGATCAGTAAAAATATGAAGGTGTATGTGGATGATATGTTAGTCAAAAACAGAACTGTCGAGCATCACATCACCAACCTCGAGGAGACATTCATCATACTGCAGCACTTTCAAATGAAGCTTAACCCTAGTAAGTGCGAGTTTGGCATCACCTCTGGTAAATTTCTTGATTTCATGGTGTCTCAACGAGGGATCAAAGCAAATTCAGAAAAAGTTTAAGCTCTTTAAGAAATGAAACTTTCAAGAATGATCAAAGTATAGTACCTCACTGAGAAAATTACAACTTTGAGCAAGTTTCTCTCAAGGTCGACCGAAAGGAGCCTCTCTTTCTTCAAAGCTCTCGAATAGGTGAAAAACTTTCTATGGTCGGATGAGTGTCAAGCTGTATTTGATGACCTAAAAAGATACCTCACCTCATCTCCCCTCTTAAAAAGCTAGAACCTGGAGAAGTGTTGTACTTGTACCTTGCCATTTCACCCTCAGCGATCAGTTCAGTCTTCATCCAATCGGAGGCCAAGGTGCAGAAGCCAATCAACTATGTCAGTCGGGTGCTCCATGATGTCGAGACTAGATATACGAAGCTTGAGAAGGTGGCCTATGTTCTCATGATATCTTTTAAAAAGCTACACCCATACTTTCAAGCACATACCATCGCTGTTCTCACCAACCAACCCATCAGATCAATACTCCATCGACTTGATGCTTCAGGACCACTAGCTAAGTAAGCCATCGAGCTAGGAGAATTCAGCATCAAATACCAACCTTAACCATCCATCAAAGCTCAAGTGTTGGCTAATTTCATCCTAAAATATACCATCCTAGGTGAGGAACAAAATGGTGAGGAGGCAACTCCAATGATCGATGAATGCTGGGTTCTCCATGTAGACAGTTCTTCAAACACTAAGGGCTTGGGAGCTAGATTGATCTTGACTAGCCCAGATGGAGCAGTTGCAGAGTATGCACTCTGATTTAGATTCTTTGCCTCCAATAACAAAGCTGAATATGAAGCACTAGTGACTGATCTGAGAATGGTAAAGGAATTGAGAGTTTGGCACCTCAGGGTTCATAGTGATTCACAGCTTGTCGTCAGTCAAGTTCAGGGAGAATATGAAGTGAAAGAGCCGAACATGATAAAATATTTATAAAAGATTAAGAATTTAGCCTCCAACTTCATCACCATGAACATCCAACAAATATCAAGGATAGAGAATGTACGAGCTGATCTCCTCTCAAAGCTCGCAACGCTCGGTGCGGCTGATCTGAAAAGAGGTTCTTATCTTGAAACTCTTAAAAAGTCGAGTATTGAAGAGCCCTCCATGATATAAACAGATCCCAAGCCGAGCTGGATAGATCCAATCTTGCGCTACCTGCAAGACAGGGTGTTGCCCGTTGATCGAGATAAAGCAAAGAAGTTGAGGCACCTAGCATCCTAATACCTTGTCTACGATGGAAGATTATACAAAAGGTCCTTCACCTTGCCCATACTTCAGTACCTCCATCCCTTAGAAGCTGAATATATCCTATGAGAAGTTCACGAGAGGATCTGTGGCAATCACTTGAGGGATAAGGCCCTTACCTATAAGGTGTTACGATAGGAGCTTCTCATCTTGAAGAGTCTCGAATCAGTAGTATGACTGCAAATAAAGGATGCATGTATAAATATCTCTGAATACAAATATACCGTAATTTAAAAATTAAACACCTTTGACTTATCAGAACATCTTCTATGCAGCATCACGAGTCCTCGACGGCCAACTGGAAAACTCGTTCATCGACCTCGCATCAATCGTCGGACGATCTCGATGATGACATGAGACACCCCAAGCTCCTTAAATATCCTGCAAAATTAATTTTGAATAATAAATATTGATTCTAAAATGGTAAAAAAAATTAAAAATATTGCTCGAAGATCTAGTACTTATATACGGCTCTGAATGAGCACTAGCTCACTATCCTCTGGTCAAATCGAAGGTATCGAGAGCCGGATGGGTCCTCTACCATAATGCTGAGGCTCAGAACTGGCCACTGCTCTATATGACTGTGGGGTTAATGGTGACCCACATCGTCCAAATCTGAGAGTAGCAAAAGATCATAAAAAATATTATATCAGATAGTAAAAAATAAAATAACCTAATAAAAAATTTTTAGTGCTAGATTTTATCCCATAGTGCGGATGCTACAAAACCTATGAGCTGCCCACATGAGAGCTCTCTCCCTCGGAGCTCTGTTCTCTGAAGCTCTCTCCTCGACTAGCATGGCTCTGTCCTCTAGAAGTACTCATTATATAATCTTAAAAATAAAAATAAATAGATTTATGGATTAATTATTGGGAATAGTGTCCCAAAGTCAATCGTCAGCCTGTTGACGGTTGTGCTCCTTTTTGTATTAGTACATGAATTATAAATAAATAAAAATTATTTTGGTATTTATTCATCATAAATGTTTCATCTTCTAATGAACTCCTATGTTGTGGTGAAGTCCTTAGGACTATTTAGACTCGACAAAGGAGGATTTATCGCTTAGTCCTTAAACATGTTCGCGATCAAATGATACGTTGTTACCAAGGACGACAACGTTTATCGAGCATAGGTCATTGTGTGCCATATGGGTTGGTTGTCCTCATAACCAAAGAGTGTGGAGACACTGGTATGGCATACAGGTGAGATATAATGGTACATCTGCACTGAACGTGACCAACTCCGGAGCTATTTCTGCTGTCAAGATTTGCTCCGATGGGATATGGGTATAAATGTCCCTCTGACCTGAGACCGCCACGGTGACTTGCAAGCAACTCACTGCACTTAGGCACTGGACTACCTGAATTTCTAATTCAGTGACGGAAGGTTCTGGGTGTAGTCAAGTACTTGACTTATCGGTGCGTGTGTCAAGATGGGATTGACCACTCCAGTTTAGGAGCTGTGTACAGTCGTGTTTCAATTTAGCAAAATCTTGGCCAGGTAGTCCTAGTGAGGAGTCACAGGACTAATTGAGTTGAGCACGATTCGGATGATATCATCAGGGTTGACAGTTTAACCCTGAGTCGTCCTAAACACAGGGGTCAAAAGGGATGAATTATACGGTAACCATATTCACGTAGGTTCTGAATATTGCGATTGTGATTATTCGACCTATCCGATCATCGGGTACCATTGCTAGATGGTCACTTCGATTAGTACAGGAATTGGTTCCTGTGCTACCGGTTTAGGTTCGAACCTGCGGGTCACACACATTAGAGTTCTTTTCTGATCTGATGGCTGATTATGAGTCTTATCTATTTGGGACTCTATGATGAGAATTAGGATTCTCTAATCATGAGTTCCACACATTTTGGATACCGGGGTCAAAATTTTGAATTTCAAATTTTGAATTTGAAATTTGAACTTTTGATCAGGGTTTCATATCGATGGTCTCTGATGCCTGATTGCCCATCGGATTTGGACTCAATATTTATGAGAGATTTAATTAGTGATTTAATCACTAATTAACTCAATTTGATTGAATAATTATTTTTGGATCAAGTCCAAATTGAATTGGATTCAGTTTGGATTGACCCGATTAGGTTAAATGTTGACCTAATCGCTAAGGTGGTTTAGTCCCTGATTTGATCAGGGGTTAGGTTTAGTTAATTTTGATTTGATTAGGATTTTATTGAGCCTAATTAATCCTAATTATGTTGGGTTTAATCTGGTCTAATTGTGCTTAACCTATTTTAAACTAGGTTGGCTCAATTTGAATCAAACCACCTTGTTTTTAAATTCCCTGCGACACCCAACTTCCTTGCACCCATTTGTATTCACGAGAAGAAACTTCTCATAAATTTTTCTCACGCAAAACCCTTCCCCACGCCCTCATTTGTGCCCATATGGATGGATAAAATAATTAGTTAGCCATTCAAATTCAAAGCATGTTTGAATTTGAATGGATAACTTATCACTTGCCCTTTCATCCTTATCCATTTTGTGCGCCACATTACTTACACGAGAAAAGGTTTCTCGTGAAATATTTTCACGCACAAAGAGCCACGCCCCTTCTCTTCTCACGCCCAAAAGGATAGGGATAAGTTGATTTTCGTTTGAATTCAAATTTGATTTGAATTCAAATGTGTAACCTCTTGTCTTTATCCTCTCACGCGGATAAGACACGTTCGACGTTGTTTTAAAAAGAGGAGAAAGGTGGGACGTGCGTAAGAAATTTTAGGAGAGAAACTTTGGGGCGTGAGGAAGGCTTCTGCATAAGGTGAAGGTCCAAAACCTTCCGAGAGAAAAAGAAAGAAAAGAGAGAAAATTGGGCGCAGGGTTTTTGGTGTGTACCCTAGGGTTTCTACCTAGGGTTCGGGAAGTGAGATTGGTGTGCCACGAGTGTCGTGAGTCCACCAAATTTCAGAGAGAGATCCATCAGCCTCTCAAGCAATTGTGCAGACGATCGGAGCATCCAAGAAGTCGCACACATCGATCGAAGGAGTTCGATCAACATCTGCCATCAAAAGGGTGAAACCACGAACTAGCATTCGTGAGGAGCTGATCAGACGGAGCTTCGTGTGGATGATCCGCAGAGGCCAGATATTTGTGTGGCTGCGACGTGACGATCAGAGCCCCCGACGGTGATCAATTCGGTGATCGACTACCCGAAAAGGTGATGTGTTCTGAACACAGTACTGTAAAAGTTTACTGATTCAAATTTGAATTTCAAATTTAAATGCATGCTGTTGTATCATATTTAGATCCTAGTGTAGGGTTAATTAGTATTAATTAATGAGATTAATTAATAATTCCACTGTAAAATAGTAATTTTGAAAAAGTTTTAAAATTATCATTTTGCCCCTGCACTAAATTTTGCTTCAAATGGTATTAGAGCATGGTTCTAGAATATGATATACATATGCATATATAGATTAAGGTGTAATCTATAAGTTTAAATTTGAAATTCAAAATTCAAAATTCAAAATTCAAAAAGATTTGAAATTTAAAATTTGTTAGAAGTTTCAAATTTGAAATTCAAAATTTGAAATTTGATTGAAATCTCAAATTTGAAATTTGAAATTTGAAATTCAAATTTAAATTTGAAATTCAAAATTCAAAATTTAAATTTGAAATTTCGTTGAAATCTCAAATTTGAAATTTGAAATTTGAAATTCGAAATTTGAAATTTGAAATTTAAAATTCAAAGATTGAAAATTCAAATTTGAAATTTGGTTGAAATCTCAAATTTGAAATTTAAAATTTGAAATTTGAAATTTAAAATTCAAAATTTAAATTTTGAAATTGGTATATTTAGATATACTTGATCCAAGTAGCAAGTAATCTAATTGGGTTGGTTGCCATGGCCATCCGGTCATAGGAGAAAAGTAGGGTTTAAAGGCCTCTCTTCCCATTCGATGGGTCTCCTATGGCGGTAGGGGTCCGATGCAATTATATCCATACCGATGAAGCAGCGAAAGGACATAATTAAGAAATTTATCATGAATGTGTTAGATTAGATCTAAAAGAAAATTTATGATTTATTTTGAGTTATTTTCTGTTATGAAATGAGCAATAGAATTGCTGTTTATGAAATGTGCTGACCCGTT
This sequence comes from Elaeis guineensis, assembly GCF_000442705.2. Classification (NCBI taxonomy): domain Eukaryota; kingdom Viridiplantae; phylum Streptophyta; class Magnoliopsida; order Arecales; family Arecaceae; genus Elaeis; species Elaeis guineensis. Next base: position 98,741,795 of record NC_025995.2, on the reverse strand, counting down.
TGTGAAATGAGTTAACACATTTGGTGAACAGAAAATAAAATCTTTCAAATTTAAAATTATTTTCGAAATGCCAAACCCTGACCCATCAGCCCAAGTACTTAATTAAAAGAATTAAGTATTGTCTAATAGGTCTAGAATTGTGAATTAAGACCTAAGATAATTGTATAAACTTTTGGGTCAATGGGTTAGATGAATTAGGTCCATAATTGGGTTAGACCTAAGGTTAGTTTAAAAAATAGACTAATTGGAGTAATTGGTCAAATCTAATCAAAAGTTGAATTAGATTAGGTCAAGGATACTCTAGACTCAACTTCAATAGTTGTAGTTGAATGGGTCCATATCTTTAACTAGACCAAGATGGACTTAATTCATGGCTACGCAGTGGAGCTCTATTTACTAAGTTGATCAAAATTAAAACTAATGAACCGGTTGGTGTCTAAGGTAAGTTCGGCAGTTTTGACCAGTGGTTCTTAAGCGGAGCTACTCGCATTGATTCGATCATTGATGAGTTAATGGCAAATCCCCACCACTGATCTCACTTACCTGGCCAATCTGGTAAGTTAGATTTTGATTATATCACTTGGTGATTAGAGCTCACCCATGTCATTAGGTAAATCAGTGTGACTGATTTAGGTGCTCCTAATGCCAGCTTTAATTAAATCTTTTTTTAATCTGACTTGGTGAAGTCAGTGGGAGGATTGAAATTGACTGGATGATTTCTTCTCTACTATTCTTTAATAAAATCCTCAAAATTATTAGGTCCCTAAAATGATTAAGTTATAATGATAACTAAGTCATAGCCTCCCATTAAGTGAGTGATAATGAGTCCATTAGTTCAATGATCATTGGAGGCCCAAAGGCCTGGTGCTCATTGGCTAATGAATTATTATTCATAATATGATAATTTGATTGAGTCTTTCTGATGGTGGTTAGGTTGGCCGGCCAAAGTCGGGCCTGATCATTTATTGATCCGATTCACTAAATTAAGTCATGTTAATGGTTGGACCTAACCAGATCTTTTCAGTGGAGGCCAAAGCCTACTGATTAGGTTCTGGGGCAAAAATCAATTACTAGAAGTTGTTTAGAGAAACAACTGGTTAAGAACCTACCCATAGATGCACATGGGTTGACCAACCAAAGTTGGGCTCGTGTGTAGTCTGTGTGGATTCTAGTACCCATTAAGGAATTAAAGTAATTCCTCGAATTGGAGGATGAGGCTACCAGTTCGTAAAAATATTGGAAAAAATTTTAGACTAAAGTCCAAGTCTTTAGTATTAATTTATGTACTAATAAAGGTCTCGTTTTCCTTTAAGCAGCTATGGCCACTACCCTGTCGCTCCGGTCATTATTAGATAATGACAAGCTCATGGGACCCAATTTCGATAGCTGGTATCGAAAATTAAAAATCATCCTTGAGCATGAGCGGATCCTTTATGTAGTAACGGATCCAGCACCTGAGGAGCCAGCTCCGAACGCTAGTAAGGCGATCCGAGATACTTACTTGAAGTGGCTCAATGACTGCACCACCGTTCGATGTATTATGCTGGCAGCAATGAATGACGAGTTCAGCCGAAGGTTTGAGAACGCCCAGCCACAGGAGATGCTTCAAATGTTGAACGACTCCTTTGGCACGCCTGACGACGTTGAAAGGCACAAAACTAGTTGTGCCATTTTCAATACTCGGATGAGGGATGGGGCCTCAGTCACTGATCATGTACTGTACATGATCGAGATGATTGAGCTTCTAAGCAAATTGGGCTTTCCTCTGCATGAGCAGCTCGGTAAGGATGCGATCCTTAATTCCTTGCCCAAGTCCTTCCTCCCATTCCTTACTCATTTTGAATGACAAAGCCTGCAGTAAACTACCACGGATTGTTGGGGTTGCTGCAGAACTTTGAGAAGGATCACCAACTCCATAAGGAGTCGGTGAATGTAGTGGGAGGGTCTTCTTCTCGTCGTCAACCCTTTGGGAAGGGGAAGGAGAACAAGAAGAAGAAAAATAAGAAGGTGCAATCTCATGCTGGGACAGTAGCACGGGGTCAGACCAAGAAGCGCAAGCACGACCAGAGCCAGGCGGAGTGTTCTTTTGCAAGAAGCACGGGCATTGGAAGAGGAACTGTCCTCAATACATTGCCTCCCTGGACCCGAACAGGCCAAAGAAGAAGCAAGGTAATTATATGATAACTCCTTGCAACTTTTCGATTTGTGATACTACTGCCTGGGTATTGGATACCGGAAGCCCTTATCATATTTGTAATTCGATGTAGGGTCTGCAGGTCAGTAGAAGATTTGATGAAGGCGAGAGGTTCCTGAATGTTGGAGATGGAAGCAAAGTTTCAGTTCTAGCTTTAGAATTATGAGTCTTGTAATCAATTCTCGTAATATAATTCTGAGTGAATGTCACTATTGTCCAAGTTTTTTATTAAATATTATTTCTGTAGGCCTTTTGGCCATGTACGATTATGATTTTTTAATAAAAAAAAATATTTGCAATATCATTTTGAATGGTGTTACAATATTTGTTGGACAATTAAATAATAAATTTACTTACTATCACAGCCTATTAATGTGGTTCAAAAATTCGATAAACGCTCTAGAATAGATAATGTGTCAGAAGTCTACCTTTGGCACTGTAGGCTAGGTCATATCAATAAGAACAGGATAAACAGGTTGGCTCAAGAAGGAATTCTTGAAGTTAGTGATTGTGAATCACTTCCAACCTATGAGTCCTGTCTTCTTGGGAAGATGACCAAGTCACCTTTTACTGAAAAAGGTGAGCGAGCCAGTGAACTCTTAGTCTGGTACATTCTGATGTATGTGGACCCATGAGCTCAAGTGCAAGAGGTGGATTTTTCTACTTCATAACCTTCACAGACGACCTATCTAGGTATGGGTATGTCTATTTAATGAAGCATAAGTCGGAATCATTTGAAATGTTCAAACTATTCCGAAATGAGGTAGAAAAACAAACTGGAAAGTGTATTAAAACTCTTCGATCTGATCGAGGAGGTGAATACCTTTCCAATGAGTTTCTGACGTATCTAAGGGAGAATGGGATTCTCTCTCAGTGGACTCCTCCTGGAACACCACAGCATAATGGTGTGTCTGAAAGGAGGAATCGGACCCTATTAGACATGGTTCGATCCATGATGGGGTTTGCTGGTCTGCCGATCTCCCTCTGGGGATATGCGCTCGAATCGGCTTGTTACCTTCTAAATAGAGTTCCAAGTAAGTCTGTAGCCAAAACGCCATATGAGATATGGATAGGACGTAAGCCAGTACTCTCGCACCTTAGGGTTTGGGGGTGTCCGGCTTATGTTAAACGTTTAATTACAAACAAGCTTGGACCTAGGTCTGACAAGTGTAATTTTATAGGGTACCCAAAAGAGACCAAAGGGTATTATTTCTACCTTGCTGATGAGCAAAAGGTGTTTGTCAGCCTTAAGGCAATCTTTTTAGAAAAGGAGTTCCTTAGTGAAGGAACTGTTGCCTCTAAAGTCGAACTTGACGAAGTTCGACAGGTGGAAAAACCGACACATATTACTGAACCTGAACCGGATTTGATTAGATCAGATCCGGAGCCCATTGATTATGCACCCTTAAGGCGGTCTGGTAGAGTACCACATCAACCGGACAGATACTATGGTTTCTTGGTTCGGGATGGTGATCCTGTCGAACTTGATGAAAACGATGAGGATCCAATCACCTACATGGATGCAATGCAGAGACCTGACTCTGAGAAATGGCTAGAGGCCATGAAATTCAAAATGGAGTCCATGAAGGTCAACGATGTGTGGACATTGGTTGACCCATCCGAAGGAGTAAAACCCATAGGGTGTAAGTGGGTCTTCAAAAGGAAGAGGGGCGCAGACGGAAAGGTGGAGACCTATAAAGCCCATCTGTTTGCCAAGGGATATCGTCAACGTTATGGTATAGACTATGACGAGACATTTTCTCCTGTGGCAATGCTCAAATTCATTCGGATTATGCTTGCGATAGCTGCCCATCTGGACTATGAAATCTGGCAGATGGATGTGAAGACAGCTTTCCTAAACGGAGAGCTGGACGAAGAAGTGTATATGATACAACCTGAAGGGTTCACATCCACAGATGAGTCTAAGGTGTGCAAGCTACAGAGGTCCATTTATGGACTTAAGCAGGCATCTCGGAGTTGGAACATACGTTTTGATAGGACGATCAAAACGTATGGCTTCGTTAAGAACGGAGAAGAGCCCTGCATTTATAAGTGGGCTAATGGTCCAGTAGTAGTATTTCTTGTATTGTATGTGGATGACATTCTCTTAATCGGAAATGATGTCCCTACATTACAGGGAATAAAGATTTGGCTATCGTCACAGTTCTCCATGAAGGATCTGGGAGAAGCTTCCTACATCCTAGGGATGAGGATCTATAGGGATAGATCCAAAAAGTTGCTTGGCTTATCCCAGTCCACGTACATTGATACTATGCTGAAAAGGTTCAGCATGAAAAATTTCAAGAAAGGCTATCTACCGATAGTTCATGGAATTTCTCTCTCGAAGAGGGATTGTCCGACAACACCTCAAGAGAGAGAGCGTATGGGTAGGATTCCATATGCTTCGACAGTGGGATCTATCATGTACGCTATGACATGTACACGACCAGATGTGGCATACTCACTAGGGGTAGTGAGTAGATACCAATCTGATCCAGGAGAGAATCACTGGAAAGTTGTTAAAACCATCCTGAAGTATTTAAGAAATACTAAGGACCAGTGACTTATATATGGTGAATCGGACTTGAGACTTATAGGGTTTACAGACTCTAGTTTCTAGTCTGATCGCGATGATAGCAAGAGTGTGTCAGGATTTATTTTTACCCTTAATGGTGGGGCTGTCTGCTGGAAGAGTTCCAAGCAGCACACTGTGGCTGATTCAGTATGCGAGGCGGAGTATATTGCTGCATCAGATGCTGCCAAAGAAGCGGTGTGGCTGAAGAAATTCATCACCGAGCTCGGAGTAGCACCCTCCCTTGTTGGTCCAGTTCTGCTCTACTGCGACAGCTCTGGAGCCATTGCTCAGGCGAAGGAACCAAAGACACACCAGCAGACGAAGCATATTCTACGCCGCTACCATCTCATCCGAAAAGTCATGGATCGAGATGACATCGACCTTCAGAAGATCGACGAAAAGGAGAACCTGGCCGACCCATTCACTAAAGCCATTGCGGTGAAGGAGTTCAACGACTACAAGTCAAAGATGGGTATTAGATACTGCACCGATAGGCTTTAGGCCAAGTGGGAGATTGTTGGGAATAGTGTCCCAAAGCCAATCGTCAGCCTGTTGACGGTTGTGCTCCTTTTTATATTAGTACATGAATTATAAATAAATAAAAATTATTTTGGTATTTATTCATCACAAATGTTTCATCTTCTAATGAACTCCTGTGTTGTGGTGAAGTCCTTAGGACTATTTAGACTCGACAAAGGAGGATTTGTCGCTTAGTCCTTAAACATGTTCGCGATCAAATGATACGTTGTTACCAAGGATGACAACGTTTATCGAGCATAGGTCGTTGTGTGCCATATGGGTTGGTTGTCCTCATAACCAAAGAGTGTGGAGACACTGGTATGGCATACAGGTGAGATGTAATGGTACATCTGCACTGAACGTGACCAACTCCGGAGCTATTTTTGCTGTCAAGATTTGCTCCGATGGGATATGGGTATAAATATCCCTCCGATCTGAGACCGCCACGGTGACTTGCAAGCAACTCACTGCACTTAGGCACTGGACTACCTGAATTTCTAATTCAGTGACGGAAGGTTGCTGGGTGTAGTCAAGTACTTGACTTGTCGGTGCGTGTGTCAAGATGGGATTGACCACTCCAGTTTAGGAGCTGTGTATAGTCGTGTTTCAATTTAACAAAACCTTGGTCAGGGTAGTCCTAGTGAGGAGTTACAGGACTAATTGAGTTGAGCACGATTCGGATGATATCATCAGGGTTGACAGTTTAACCCTGAGTCGTCCTAAACACAGGGGTCAAAAGGGATGAATTATACGATAACCATATTCACGTAGGTTCTGAATGTTGCGATTGTGATTATTCGACCTATCCGATCATCGGGTACCATTGCTAGATGGTCACTTCGATTAGTACAGGAATTGGTTCCTGTGCTACCGGTTTAGGTTCGAACCTGTGGGGTCACACACATTAGAGGTTCTTTTCTGATCTGATGGCTGATTATGAGTCTTATCTATTTGGGACTCTATGATTGAGAATTAGGATTCTCTAATCATGAGTTCCACACATTTTGGGTACCGGGGTCAAAATTTTGAATTTCAAATTTTGAATTTGAAATTTGAACTCTTTGATCAGGGTTTCATTTCGATGGTCTCTGATGTCTGATTGCCCATCGGATTTGAACTCAATATTTATGAGAGGTTTAATTAGTAATTTAATCACTAATTAACTCAATTTGATTGAGTAATTATTTTTGGATCAAGTCCAAATTGAATTGGATTCAGTTTGGATTGACCCGATTAGGTTAAATGTTGACCTAATCGCTAAGGTGGTTTAGTCCCTAATTTGATCAGGAGTTAGGTTTAGTTAATTCTTGATTTGATTAGGATTTTATTGAGCCTAATTAAGCCTAATTATGTTGGGTTTAATCTGGTCTAATTGTGCTTAACCTATTTTAAACTAGGTTGGCTCAATTTGAATCAAACCACCTTGTTTTTAAATTCCCTGCGACACCCAACTTCCTTGCACCCATTTGTATTCACGAGAAGAAACTTCTTGTGAAATTTTTCTCACGCAAAACCCTTCCCCACGCCCTCATTTGTGCGCCATATGGATGGATAAAATAATTAGTTAGCCATTCAAATTCAAAGCATGTTTGAATTTGAATGGATAACTTATCACTTGCCCTTTCATCCTTATCTATTTTGTGCGCCACATTACTTACACGAGAAAAGGTTTCTCGTGAAACATTTTCCACGCACAAAGAGCCACGCCCCTTCTCTTCTCACGTCCAAAAGGATAGGGATAAGTTGGTTTTCATTTGAATTCAAATTTGATTTGAATTCAAATGTGTAACCTCTTGTCTTTATCCTCTCACGCGGATAAGACACGTTCGACGTTGTTTTAAAAAGAGGAGAAAGGTGGGACGTGCGTAAGAAATTTTTGGAGAGAAACTTTGGGGCGTGAGGAAGGCTTCTGCGCAAGGTGAAGGTCCAAAACCTTCTGAGAGAAAAAGAAAGAAAAGAGAGAAAATTGGATGCAGAGTTTTTGGTGTGTACCCTAAGGTTTCTACCTAGGGTTCAGGAAGTGAGATTGGTGTGCCACGAGTGTCGTGAGTCCACCAAATTTTAGGGAGAGATCCATCAACCTCTCAAAAAATTGTGTAGATGATCCAGAGCATCCGAGAAGTCAGCACACATCGATCGAAGGAGTTCGATCAACATCTGCCATCAAAAGGGTGAAACCACGAACTAGCATTCGTGAGGAGCTGATCAGACGGGAGCTTCATGTGGACGATCCGCAGAGGCCAGACATTTATGTGGCTGCGACATGACGATCAGAGCCCCCCGATGGTGATCAGATTACGATGATCGACTACCCGCAAAAGGTGATGTGTTCTGAACACAGTACTGTAAAACGTTTACTGATTCAAATTTGAATTTCAAATTTAAATGCATGCTGTTGTATCATATTTAGATCCTAGTATAGGGTTAATTAGTATTAATTAATGAGATTAATTAATAATTTCACTGTAAAATAGTAATTTTGAAAAAGTTTTAAAATTACCATTTTGCCCCTGCACTAAATTTTTACTTCATTAATTATATAAATTATAATATGATAAGTAATATAATAATTGAAATGATGCAAGATAAGAATGAAAAGTAAATAAAATAATTAAAATTATTCAAAAATGGCTCCATCTACCCTGGGGCCGACTCCTGTTGTGTGCTAGTCTTCTTCAGCATACCAAAGTTGACTCCTTTGTCTTTGGGATCGACTCCTTCCTTCTTAGGATTGACTACTCATCTTCCTCTTCAAATATTTATTATCCTTTGGATTCTTCTTTCAATTCTTCCTGTTCTTCCTCTTCTTCACCTTCTTGGATAGGATGCTCCTTAAAAATAAACTCAGTATGATCTACCTCTGTAGGACCTGATGTGGTGCTTCCAAACATCAATTGGCTAGGAAAAATATTAGGGTTTATGATCCATGAGGTGTTCATGGGGGTTCTAGGGCTGTTTGGGCTCTAGGGGGAAGGCCGTCAGCCTTCACAGTCTTGAGGTCCAGTGTTTAGAGCTTTAAGGATCTTGAGGCCCATATAATTTAGGCCTTGAGGGGCTAACCCATCATTGGGCTAGGATTGAGTCCAAGGTAAATGAGTGCACATAAGTCAAGAGTGTTATTGGGCTTAGGCGAGTGCAATCATGTTGAGTTAACCTAAGAGAGTTTTGAGTTTGGATCATATTGACCATATATATATATATACTCATGTAATTGGTATATGGTAGAAGAGAATCAATTGAAACCCTTTCTCCCTGATAGCCTCTCTCTCTCTCTCTCTAACTCTTCTCACATCCTAAGCTCTCTCCCTCTCAAAACCCTCGCCACCACCTTTAAGAAAGGAGAAGAAGCGCCCCTAGAAATCCGCAGCACTAAAAATCTGATTACCTCTTTTCTTATTGTTGGTTTTTCACACCTAAGCTCCAGAAAGTTAGGACATTAAACTAGTAGATTTTTAGATCGATAAAGTATCTACTAATTTGATTTGATTTACTTAATCAAATCTTAAGTGGATTAGAAGTAGGAGGCGTTAGAAGAGGCTACCACACAGAAATCTGTAGAAGCCTGCAGATTTTCAGCATCCAAGGTATTACAACACCCCAAGTCCTCTATTTTTGTAATTTGTGGCTGTTCTCCAGATCCCACACATCTGAAAAGATCATCAATATTTGGTATCAAAGTGAAGTTGCAAGATCGAAATCCAACAGGCCCCTTGGGTGTCATTTGGGGGGGAGAGATTGTTGGTCATGTGCCAACGCACACCTATGGGACCTAGGGAGGGTTTGCCAGGCAGAGAGTGGCTGATGATAGCTGGAGGATGGTTGATGATATGGCAACAAGTCTTATAGGTTGGTAAGGATTAAATGGGATTGACCACCTAACCTGCTGCATGAGGATGATCTGGCTTGATCGGATCAACTCAGGATTGTGGGGTTCTATGCAATTAGTAAAAACTAATAAACCCTACCTTCTCTTAGGTAATTATTTTTTAAAAGTTGATTAGGAGCTAAGGTCCAACAACCTCCTCATGGTGGCCATCATGTAGGAGAATTTTTGGAGCATCCAACTCTGCATCTATTAAATGCTGATGAACTCCTAATATTTCCTCCTCCTAAAAGCATTCTAGTAAATGAGGCTCTTGTTCTTTTTCTAGGAGCTCGTAATGAACAGCTCGAGACTTAACCTTACATATAGTCTACTAATCTTTTTTTTTTCTCTCTCTCTTGATGAAAAAATAGTATAATATACTTGAACAGCTTGTTGAGTTAGCACAAAGGGATCATTGACATATATTTTTAATCCATGTTTGATTTTACTAAGCATGTACTGTAGATCAATCTTTATACAATTATCGATATAAAACCATCAACACTTTTCCATGTGACTCTTGGCTTTTCCATGTGACTTTTGGTTTTTCTATGTGACTCTTGGTTTTTTCCCACTTCAATTAAGTTTACAAAATGACCTTTCGATTTCTTCAAATATATTTAATATTTGCTTTTTCCAACATAGCCGACACATGGTACGTGTTTTAAATTTTGACACAGCTATAACAAATTGGTTTAAATAAGTCCCATGTAGATGTCAAGAGAAGGTATTAGATTTACTGCCAAAGAAGGAGAAGTACATTGCAATGTTCGTGGGTTCAGGTTGTATTTTTTGCAAAATGCCTGGTTTGAGATATTCCCCTCCTTTCATGGTGTCAATCATTGTATAATGAACTATCTATTTTAAAATCTATATAGATAGATAGATAAAAGATAGGGATATTTAAATGAGTTTATGGTGTCAATCACTGCATTGCATAATGCACTATCCATTTTAAAATCATTGATTTTAGGGAGCCAATGGTACCTCCACTCCTTATCTGGTCCACGATCTTTGTCAATGTACAGAGGTTATTACCATCCTTATCCATCATAGTTGGTCTCTCAATGAACAGCTGTCTCATTATTTAATATATATGTTATTATAGTATAGAGATGATTTTTTTAATCTCACATCGATTAGAGTCAAGAAAGAATATGACTTATATAAGTTGAAATCTTCTCTCCTACGTGAGGTGCTTTTTAAAGGACATAACCGTGAGACTTTAAATGACCAAAATCCACTGAAACTTAAGGCCCACTGAAGTCCAAAAATGATCATGAGCCAAAGCGGACAATACTTCACATATGCGAAGATTCAACCCCTTGACCCATAACCTAAAGCTCAAAAATAATCATGGTTTATACATTGGACTCCTCCAAAGCTTTAGAATGGTTAGTAATAATAAGCAATTCAATCGGCAACATGGACCGACTGAGATATAATTTTAAAACCAAAATCCTGCTGATGGAGGTTGTTTTCTTAATCCGAGAAAGTAAACCATTTCCCTCAGAGAAGCAAACGTGGAGAAAATTCTTAAACAAAAAGAGTTTGCGGATTAGACTTGGGCCAGATCAAACCTTTTCCACTTGACTTGCATAGGTTTTTTTTGTTATTTTGCATATATTTTATTTTTTAATTTTCATAGATGTATCCAGAAGATTGTTATAATAAATCCGATCTATTTTTTTTAAAAAAAAATTCTACGCTACCATCAGAGCATGCGTCAGAGTTTTTTATTGTCCATATTACGACCACAGGGAACAAACTGTTCCGTTACTCCAAGTTCCATACATCTGGCTACTTTAATCTATGCGAACACATCTTCAAAGCAGTGCCTCCTTAACTAACCTTTCGAAATTCTGAAAAGAGGAGCCACCTGGTTGCGTTGCTCTGATTGCACTCTCCTTCCACTCCACCGCCCTCCTCCGCATCTCCTTTCCCTTCTCCCCTACCATCAACTCCCTCACCAACCTCTCCACATCCCCTCTCTTTACGTTGTTGTCAATCTCCATTCCAATGCCCCACTCCGTGCAGGCATACCTGCAATTGGTCGGCTGCTCAGCAAAGAATGGCCAGCTTATCACCGGCACTCCACCGCATATACTCTCCAGCATCGAATTCCATCCGCTATGAGTCAAGAACACTCTGATGGACGGGTGTGAGAGCACCGCCTCCTGGGGGCACCAGTTCGCTAGCAGACCCCTCTCCTTGGTCTCGTTCAAGAACTCTTGTGGAAGCATGGCTGTGTCTCCTTTCACGAGGTCAGGTCTGATCACCCACAAGAAATCATGCTTGCTGTTAGCCAGCCCCCACGCGAACTCGATCAGCTGCTCATTCGTCATCACCGTAATGCTTCCATAGTTCACGTACACGACTGACCCGGGCTCTCTCCCTTGGAGCCACTCCAAGCAAGTTTTGTCCTCCTTCCACAGGTTCGAGATTATCGATGTTAAAGGGCCCGTGGTGATTTGGCGAGAGAGCAAGGATAAAGGGCCTATGGTGTAGATAGGAGGGAGCATCGATGCCATCGCATCCAATACAAAACGTTCGAATTCATCGAAGGTGTTTAATATGATCGCCGACCCCATGGATGATCTCTGGGCCTCACGATTACAGTAATTGAACATGATGTCCTTGGGGTCCAGCGTACGAAGGAAGGTGGGCAAGTCCCTTAGCCGGACATTCTTCATCCCCGATATCCAATCGATGGGTGTGTCGAGATATCCGTTGGTGAGATCACTGGCATCTGCGCACCAATTAAGAGGAAAGAACAGTAATTATTGATGAATCGATATTAATGTGGCGGTATCTATTGGTTTAACTTGAGAAATTAAAGTTAGCTAGTAACCTTTGAGAGGAAAGATGCCTCTTTCCGTGAGATGTTGATAGTGGAGGTAGCCCATCATGCCACATGCACTAGTGGTCCAGAACAAGACCTCGGGGATTTGGAGCTCCTTCGCAGCATCGAGGGTGAAGCTCATGACCCCATCAGAAACTATGCATGACACCATCGGCGTAGGAGAGGAAGGGTCGTTGAGCTTAGTTATAAGGTCACCGAAGGGGGGAAGGCAATTTTTTGCGATGGAATCGCAAAGGGAGGGGATGTCTTGGGTGGCATCCTCGTCGGTAGGAGGGAGGCCGTCCGGGATGGACTCGAAGCGAAAGTCCGGGAGGCTGTCGAGGGAAGAGATGGCTCCGGACCTGAGGAGGCGGTTGTGGTTGAAGTGGGTGTTGACAAAGGTGATGTAGAAGCCATGGTAATGGAGGAGCTTGGCTAGCTTAAGCATGGGGGTTATGTGGCCTTGGGCTGGGTAGGGGATGCACACTGCATGAGGCTTCTCTGGAATGGGACCCATATTTCCTCTTTCTCTCTCTCTCTCTCTCTCTCTGTGCCTGTGCGCGCACCGAAAGGGCTTTTTTCTTTATTTTGGTTGAAGGAAGCAAAGGGCTTGGGTCCTCTTTGGTAGATGTAGAGGGCTTGGCCACCGAGATTTATATAGCCGTAGGGAGGAGTGTCTTGTTGGTTAAAAAAATGCCGTAAGAAAAAGCGTCCCGTCTTTGTTGGGTCAACAGCGAGCGGTGCAATTCAAATTATTGATCAACATCCATCCATATGAAAATATCTTTCTGATATCGCATGGGAAAATATGATACTAACTGGGGCGGAAACTCGGAAGGGATGGAAGGCGGTAGCGGCCCAGTTTGGCGGGAAGGTGGTCAACAGTTACACCTTACGTCTACATTGTATACACGTGTTTTTACGTGTTCCCAAACTGTGACCTATCCGGCTTGGTTGTACGAACGCCTTGGGATGCCCGTTTGTGCCGACTTACGGCTGGCCTGGAAACTACGGATTCAGGCCAGGGAAAATGCCAAACATCAATCACCAGTCTGTGGCGTATGATTACTTTCCCCTTCCAACTCCTTGCTCGGTGCACCGGCTCTACATGGGAGTGAAATGACTGGCTAAATAACATGCCCTTGATTAACACCTATGTATCTAATCCCAAATGGGGTAAGAATTCGCAAGACTGCCGTGGCAGTCAGTAAATGTTTATTAAGCCTGATATCACTCCTTGCCATTTGGACAAAGGGTGCAGGGTTTGATCCGTATCTTGGGTGCAAGATAAATGGATGGGGATGAGCTCTTCTCCGTCTCAAAATGATCTGCAGGGATACAACGCAGCGTGACGCCTAATTTCTCATAGCTGCAGTTGGGAGATTGACAGAAGGGCACGGTCCATAAATGCGTACCATGTGATATTAGGCATGCGTGTTTGGGAGCTGTCCAATCAAAACTTTTGATGGTGGCCATCAACGGCAACTGCAATCCTTGTTGAAGATACGATGCTTTATTATATACGGATAGATAGTGCTAAGGAGGGAAAAGACTCTGAGCACCTTTTTAGCGGAAGAATTTTAGGCCTAACAAACGGCCCCGGTATTGCGTGCACCATGTGCAATTGGACTGCACAAATCTCACCGTGGATAACACGACAAGCGATCCCTTATATTTCATTAATTTTCAATTATGTACTCTCTATCGTGCATATGCTTCGAGATTTATCCTGATCTACTTGCACCTGCTGCATACAATAATTTCTCCAACAAACTGTAAAATAATTTATCCAATAACAGAAAGGTACCTATAAGAAAGGAATCAAACACCGCTCCATTTATAGCCATCCAATAACAGAAAGGTACCTATAAGAAAGGAACCAAACACCGCTCCATTTATAGCCATCCGTAGATATCAACATAGTACTGAAAGCTTATTTCTCATTACATAATCTCTAGGTCTGCAATGCTTCGGCTCGGTGGGATTTGGAATCTTTCGAACCAGGACCACATGAGTTGGCTTCCAAGCATCAGGCATGTGAGTAATAGAGAAGAAATGACGTAACAGCATTACATACATCCCGTTTTACAGTAGACCATTAAACCTTGAAGAAAGAGCAAGAAAACCAATCTTGTCCGAAAAAAATTATTGGCTGGACCACTTCTTGGTAAACCAGCGCGCATCTCAGAGCATGTGCACGGTAAATAACGTGCAATTGGGAATTTGTGAAATACAATGGTTAATGTGGCGTGTAAACCATCATGGGATTTGGATGGTCTACCTGGATGTGGTCCAGGCAATAATTTCCCCTTGTCCGATCCCAATGACTTCAAATGGTCTACCTGGATATGGTCCAGCATTGAAGTGCCACCTTTGTTTGAAAAAAATGCGTAAAGGCATCAAAATAGAATCCTTCCCTCCTCTCCGAGTTCATAACCTGCAGAATTCTATTTCTCCTCCCGATAACAGTCGATTGGTGATAGAACCTAATTATATTCGTATCTCTATTCTGCAGCCATTGAAGTCTTGTTTTTTACAGCTACAATGTTGCATTCTCTGTAATTTGTGACACTCATTAGGTTGGAGCCTAATTAAGCATCTGTAATTCATCCTCCCCAATTACACGCTCTGTCTCCCTTTGCTGGGTTTCTGTAATCACAATCTCCCACTCATTTGTCCTTCTCAGAATATTATCGATTGTCTATTCCAAGTTTCAAGAGCGGCTCTAGTGGCACTCTGAATTCTCTCACTATTTTGTTCCTTTCTTGGAAGCTGTCTTGTTCTGCTAGGCAGCTACTGATTAATCCTTTCTGTATTCTTTGCCGTCTGGCTCAATCATTGAAATATGGGTGGTCCATAATCTCCCTTTCAATCACAGGAGAAAAAAAAATCTCGAGCAGCTCTCAAACTTCTGAGACGTTATATGTGGGCAGATCCATTAGTATGAATATGCCAAGCATTGTGAACAACCTTTTAGGACTCGCGCATCAACAACACGAAGGTTTTCAGTGAAAAGGGGCAGAACCCCTCACGGCCTGCTTGAAAAGGGGCAGAACCCCTCACGGCCCGATAACAGTTAAAACGCAGCTCATTACAAAGAAGAAGAAAGAAAGAAAGAAAAAGAAGAGAAGAAAAATTCTCTGCAAGGAGGAGACCAATTTTATTGACTGAACGTTTCTTGAAGACAAAAGAAAGAAGAAAAATGGCAATAAAGGAAGAATACAAGGTTAGAGGTCTTGGACCTCTGGATCAATGGGGGGACTCGGCACCTCTGGGGGGTGGACCGCGGTGGCTGCAACGGTAGTGGAGGGTCCGGCTTCATCCTCGGATGCCTCGTCCAAGAAGCTGAGGTCGAGCTCGGAGAATTTCACGACCATCTTCTCCTGGCAGAGCTCGAACCCTCTATTGAATGCGGCTTGACCGAACTCAACCTTCAACTTCTTCATTTCGGTGGAAGTCTTGAACTCCTCCACCGCTTGACTCCTGACCTCCGAGACCAGGGTCGGGATCTGTTCCGCCATGTTGGCAACCTCGGCCTCTGCCCTCCTCACCATCTCCTCCAGGTCGGCCTTCTGTTCCATCGAGGTCTGTCTCTCTCTCTCAAGCGCCTCTCGGAGACCGGCCACCTCGAGGGCCATTTCCTTAAGGCGGGCAGTCTCGACCTGCTGACCTTCCACCGTCTTGTTTGTCGTCTCGATGTTGGCGAGGAGTTGGTGCCCGAGCTGCAAGGGCGACCGGAGTGTCAGAATGGGAGCTGGGAAGTTAATTAAATGAAAAAGCGAAAGAAAAAGGGAGGACGAATCTACTTACCTCGAGGAAGGCCCCCAATGAGTCCTAGACTCGTTGTGTAGGATCGACGCGGACGATCCTCTGGACGACTTCGAGCAGTGAGCACCCGTATACCAGCTTTTTTATTAGATCCCTGTCACTAAAGGGATCATCCCCCTACTCCTCTTCAGAGCCGCGGGACTCTTCAGTGGCAGCCCGACGACTGCCGACTCTACGGGCTAAGGTCTTCCATCTCTTCCTCCTCTCACCCCCTGGCACCTCCTCTGGACGGGTCTCTGAAGCGGGGACCTCGGTAGGAGAACTCAAACCCCTCGGGGAAGCCCGGCCGGCGGGACGCTCAGTGTTTGAAAGGACGTCGGTGGCTGAAGTCGCTTGGGCGGGCGCGGCCAAACTCGTCCCCTCCGCTCTGGCCCTCTTCGCCGGCCCGGAGGCCGTAGCGCCCTTTCTTTTGAGAGCCTTCAGGCCCCTGGCAAGCATCTGTGCTTCTTCGGCGTCCATGCCTAAAAAAAAAAAAAGAGAAAGAGAAAAGAAAAAGAGGGCATGAAAAAGAAGAAAAGAAAAGAAGTGGGAGAAAGAGAGGAAAGAAAAAGAAAGAAAAAAAAGGAGAGATGAAATACTGGCGGGATCTAGGGGGCTCAGGCCGATGTTGAACAGAAACTGCTCCTTCAGAAGGTTGGAGAGAGAAAGAGTTGGATATTTGAAGAGTTTCTGGGAGGCTTGATGGTCGTCTCCCCCCAAGCTGGGCGCCCGGCGAACGGAGTCCCTCAGGAGGCCCCAAGGGGGCAACTCTAGCCTCAATGTCGGGCATCGAACATAAAGAAACTTCCCCTTCCAGTTATGGATAGAAGAAGAGGCACCCTTCAGTAACCCCTTCCTACCGAACTGTGGGGAGAAGTACCATCAATCCTTCACCGTGGGATGACGCTTGAAGGTGTAGAAGTATCTAAACAAGGAAAGGGTGGGTTGGACATCGACTACATGACAAAGAGAGAGGAACCCTATCAAAAACCTAAAGGAGTTCGGTGCAACCGAAGCCAGAGAAATGTCCAGAAATCGGAAAAGAGCAATGACAAATGGTGGCAGAGGAACCCGAAGTCCAGCACGGAAGGCCTCCTGGTACAGGCAGAAACAGCCGGAGGGAGGGGCACTAGCCCGGTCGGACGAGCCAGGAAGTTCCAGTTCGTACTCCGGAGGATCCCCATACTGAACTCTTATCAGTTGGAGTTCGTCCGGAGTCAGAGAACAAGGAATGATGTTCGGTGCAAAAATCGAACGAGGTTCAGCTCTACCTACCGGTTCATCTACCGCCTGAGGACTCTGGGAGACCGAGACAGACGAACTCTTAGAGCCGCTAGAAGAAGAACCCCTGGAAGACATCTAGAATCACACGAAGACCACTTACAGAGGCGAAATCCCTAAAAATCGGAGAAAATCACGGACAAGGTCTCGGGGGACTGATGTGCAGAGCAAGAGGAAGAAAGATCGAACGACAAAAGGAAGAACAAAAAGAGGAAGGAGTTTCGAGACTAACATAGGCGATTCGGAGAAGTACGAAGGTGCGGAAGTGGGGACGGCTCGAGGAATGCCTAAGGCTGGAAAGGGCGCTGAGAAAAATCGAAGTTCTCAGGAAGAAGAAGGACGCCAGAACGAGACCGTCGGATAGAGCGGGACTCTTGGAGGAGGAGTGCGGGTTCAAATAGGCCCTGAGATCCGACATAATGATGATTGCGAATCCCCTCTAGCCGGTCTCTTTTCGCCGCGTGTCCCACTCACCATAGCGGATGGTTAAAAAGTGGCAGACGGCTGACAGTGCCCTTATTGCACCACGCCTTGAGCACCGTTCCGCTGCAGATTCCAAAAGAGCCTCTTCGGATCGCCTCGATTTAAAAAGATCCCAGAACACGCGCATTAAATGCAAAAATATCTGAGGACGATTGCGTGCAGACATCGAGGGAGCAACTTCGGCTGTGACAATCTTTCTGTACTTCCTTCATTCGAAATTCGAACTCGAAAGTAGGAGGACTGGTGTTGGGTATAAAATACCCTCAGCTGAAGTTCTTAACAGGATTGACCCTCCCAGGACTCCTCCGACTTTCGACCGCAGATGGTATCTCTCCGGACTTCTCCAACAGCCGGATTCCCACAGTGCTGACTGAATTTCCCCGACGGACGAACTCCCACAACACCACCCGAGCTCCTTCAACATGAGTTCCCCCAGTTATCTATTAAGCCGTCCTAAGCGCTCACTAAGCTCCGCCGCCAGCCGACTTTCTACGAATATCAGTTGTTCCCCGAATCCCTTCCAGCCTTCTTCCAGCCAGGTTCAACTCCAATCCGAACTACCCCAGACTTCGCCAACGGCTGAACTTCTCCAACGGTAGATTCCTACAACTACCAGATTTCAGTCCGAACTCCTACGGGAGTCGGATCTCGTCCCCGACCTCGACTGCGGAGAGGCTTCGCCCGGACTTCTATGGGAGCCGGGCTCCATCCTCGACCCCGATTGTTGGAAAACTTCGTCCGGACTCCTAAGGGAGCCGGACTTCACCCCTGACTTTGATTGCAAGTGGACTTCGCCCGGGCTCCTACGGGAGCCAGACCTCATCTCCAGCTCCAGCTGCGGGAAGACTTCGTCCGGACTCCTACGGGAGCCGGACCTCGTTCCCTACTCCGGCTGCAGACGGACTTTGCCCGGACTCCTACGGGAGCCGAGCTCCGCCCACGACTTCGCTCACAGGTAAACTTTGTCCGGACGCCTACGGGAGCCGGACTTCACCCATAATTTTCATTGCAGGAAGACTCAGCCCGGACTCCTACGGAAGCCGAGTGCCGCCCACGACTTCACTTACAGGTAAACTACGTCCGGACTCCTACGGGAGCCAGACTTCACCCATAACTCCAACTGCAGGAAGACTCAGTTCGGACTCCTACGGGAGCCGGATCTCGTCCCCGACCCCAGCTGCGGGAAGGTTTCGCCCGGACTCCTACGGGAGCCGAGCTCCGTCCTCAACCCCGGCTGCTGGTAAACTTCGTCCGGACTCCTAAGAGAGCCGGACTTCACCCCTGATTTTGATTGCAGGTGGACTCCTACGGGAGCCGGATCTCGTCCCCGACCCCAGCTGCAGGAAGGTTTCGTCTGGACTCCTACGGGAGCCGGGCTCCGTCCTCAACCCCAGCTGCTGGTAAACTTCGTCCGGACTCCTAAGGGAGCCGGACTTCACCCCTGATTTTGATTGCAGGTGGACTTCGCCCGGGCTCCTATGGGAGCCAGACCTCGTCTCCAGCTCCAGCTGCGGGAAGGTTTCGCCCCGACTCCTACGGGAGCCGGACCTCATTCCCAACTCCGGCTGCAGGCGGACTTCGTCCAGACTCCTACGGGAGCCAGGCTCCGCCCACGACTTCACTTACAGGTAAACTACGTCCGGACTCCTACGGGAGCCGGACTTCACCCACAACTCCAATTGTAGGAAGACTCAGCCCGAACCCCTATGGGAGCCGGATCTCGTCTCCGACTCCAGCTGCGAGAAGACTCCATCCGGACTCCCGTGGGAGCCGGACCACGTCCCCGACTTCAACTGAAGGAAGACTTTATCCGAACTCCTACGGGAGCCAGACTCCGGGCTCCTCTCAAACGGGTAGCTAACCACCTCTCCCCACCAGACACTCCAGTCGAGCTTCAGCCGACAGGCCTGCATTCTCTGGCGTGGCCGTAGTAACGGCCACGACTCTGCTCCACTTCCTGCGACGGATTCCGCGCGGCTCCATTACTCCCTGGCCAACTGCTATGATGCCCACGATCCTGCTCCACTTCCTGCGATAGATACCGCACGATTCTTCCATCCTCTGGCAAGTCACGACAACGGACGCCGCTCCACTCCCCACGACAGACTCCACGTGGTATGTCCCGGTGATAGCCACGATTCCGCTCCACTACTCTTCGCAACAAACTCCTCCTGACTCTGGGCGGCCCGCTGCCGGACGGTTACAGACATCGCTATCAGTCTGTTGCCCCCTCCGCCTATAAAAGGGGGACCCCAGATACGTTATTCTCTAAGCTCTCATTTTTACCTAGAAACTCTGCTAAAATTTTCGTTCGAGCACTCCATTCTTGTTGAGGCAGAGAACTGACTTGAGCATCGAGGGTCTTGCCGGAGCAACCCCACCTCCGGTTTAGACTTCTTTTGCAGGTCCCGACGGCGATCGTGACCCCCACAACTCCAGCTTCTCCGGCGCTGGCAGATTTTTGCACCAACAGTGTACAAAATCAATCTCTCCCAAAACAAAGTTATTTTGCATGTGCATGCTGGTGCTTGTGTATTTCAATGCTGCAGCCCAACCCAAATTGAGATTGGGTTGGGCTTAGGTCGCAATATTGCCGGTTGCATCTTATATGTTACTTCTCTTCAACATGGCCTCAAACTTATTTAGCAAATTCACTTTGCTAGGATCAATGTAAAATATATATTTAGTCGCACACTATCTACACATTGAATAGATCTTGGGTATTTACATAAGAAAAATTCAAATAATATTTTTTGACTAGTCTTTTTAGATAAGATTCATATTGTTACAAATAATATCAGAGTGGATCTAATTTATGGTCTATATAGATTAGAGAATACTATAGCATGAGTCCTTTTGGGACTAGACATAGGCTCTTTGTAATTGGATTTGGACTCTTATCCTGGTAAGGATCGTAGAATTTAAACAATAAGAGTCCGTAGGGATAGATATATTTAGTCTCATACTGCCTATATATTAAGTAGATTTTAGATATTTGTATAGAGTCAACGAATCCAAATAATACTTCTAGCTGGCCTTTTTTCAATATCATCTTAGATTGTTACACACCTCCTGACACCATCCCGTCTATGCTAAGGCTTATATCTTGGCATCGTGACTCTTCAATGATTCAACAACCTTTGAGTAGGTTAGAGGAAAGATTGAGGGAAGTGAGAGCCTACCAAATACATTAGAATGGGCCTCGAGTGCTGTACAATAATGAGATTAAGAGTATTGAGACTAGAGTTTTCGAATAGCAATGGTTGCAGGTTGGGGGTAAAGACATTGATGTGGAGGAATAGGGGCACCTCATTATGGGACTGCATATGTTCAAAAGGTAATTCAAGAATTCGGTTGTAAATTTATTGTAAATTTGATTAAGGTCCTTTGTTAATTTTTTGAAGTTATATGTGAAACAGCCGCGGGCATCCAGCATGTTAGGACTAGCTCAAGTATTGCATGCCAAGCAAGATTTAAACAAATCAAATTCAGATCGGATCCATGTTATATTCATATTCAAATTTGATAAGAAAAAATGAATTTAGATTCAAGTTTGGATCCATCAAAATACATAAGAGATGAATTCCTATTGAAATTCAATTAATAACCGGACTCAAACGTGGGTTCAAGTTTTTGATGCTCAGTTTACTAGATGATTTTAACAGGCAAACAAATCAAAATTAATAATTTCAAAAGCTAAAAGGACCTTACCACAATAGCCCTCCATGTATAATAAATATGGGGTACATTACAATGGAGGAGTGCGGTATGGGAAGTGAGTGACTAAATTTGTAGAAAAATTTAAATCACCTGTGAGATCAATTTAAATTTATACTTATGTCTAGTTTACTTGAAATGTAATCAAAATCTAAGCATCAGTTAGAATTTGGGAATCAAAATGGTACTGGATGAGGGTTACGTGAATGCATACGAGAAGAAAGTAAACATGAAGAAAAGGGATGAAGGCAAGTTGTGTTGCATAACCCTTTTTATGTTCCCATATTTTATACGTATGGCCATGTTTTCAGATTTTTCATGTTTGAATATAATTATATCCAAATACAATCCTATAACAAATTGGATCCTAGAATCTTCCTTGGATCCAATAAATTATCAAAAACTTAATTAAGATTTATTTTTGATTATTATAAAATAATTGGATCAGATTATAAATTTTTTGGATATCTTTTTGTCCCCACGATGATGGCAAGGTAACTACAATCCCTAAGCTAGCGCTAGGGATGCTGTGCTATCATCATGTATCCCATCACATTGGATGATCACCAACACATCACTGTGATGTAATCAATCACATTGCTTATGAGAAGGGACAGATGACTGGACACGGCCAGGCTTACAAGTAAAAAATCTATTATTCTTAAGACAGCATAATGACAGTGCAAGAGCCAGCCATCATAACTTGAAATAAAAATATAAAGTCAATAGCATCAGATTTAGATATCATTCTTTTGGAGGAGCAGCGCCTCCTTGGCTATCCTCTCCAAATTCATAAAAGAGGAATCCATGCTTTAGCTGCACCAATTGCCTTCTCTTTCCACTCCAATGCTCTCCTTCACATCTCCTTCCCCTTTTCCCCTCCCATTAGCTCCCTCACCATCTGCTCCACGTCATCCCTACTCACAACATTGTGAATCTCCATTGCTACCCCCCAATTGATGCATGCATACTTACAATTAATCGGTTGTTGAGCAAAGAAAGGCCAGCATAGCATCGGCACTCTATTGCTTGTGCCTTCCCACCCGCTGAGCATCAGAAACCCTCCAATCGATAGGTGTGGCAGCATTACATTCTGCTGACACCAACTTGCTAGCAGACCTCTTCCGTTGGTCTCACATAAAATTTTTTGTGGAAGCACAACAGTATCATCCTTCACAAGACTTGATGTGATGACGTGTGCGAGCATATATTTAATTCTATATCAGTTATTTGTTTGAAAGATCCTGAATATTTATATAAAATAAAAGAATCCAAATCATATCTTTTGGCTAGTCTTTTTGAATAAGATCTTAAATTGTTATAAATGATATCAGAGTGAACCCAGCCCATAACTCATATAGACTAAGAGATATTGTAGCACGGATTCATTGAATTAACCATGGACTGGCCAAGATATTTATAAATGAATATATAAATTTGGATCTTTTTCTTCATGTCTTCGTCGGGGTTTAAACGAGAGAGTATATGATGACTCGTTAAACAGGATCAAGAAATTTAAATAATATCTTTCAGCTAATTTTTTGGATGAGATCCTGGATTGCTCGTTGGTCATCACTATTATGCTCCCAAAGTTCACATAAATGACCTATGTGGGTTCTCTCTACTCCAACCACTCCAAGTAGCCTTGGCCTTCCATGTTTGCACCAATGGACTCGAGTCAAGTATTGGGCACTTCCTAAGGGAGTAAATTGAGAGGCCAATTGGTGGTGGTGGGTGGAAGAATTGATGCCATTGCTTCCAGGATTGGATGATCTAGGTCGTCCAAGGTATTCAGAATGACTGCAATAGGCATGGATGTTCTTTGTGCTTCACGGATCATGTAAGTGAACCATGAAGTCATTGGAGTAAGTTGTTCGGATTAAACTTGGAAAGTCCCTCAACTACATGTTACTCATCCCTGGGATCTAACCAGCCTTTATGTCGAGATAACTATCACTAAGTAACTGGTATCTAATGACAATAAAAAAGGATACATAATGTTAGAGAGATGATTGAGTTATAAAATCGCAGGGTAAGTTGATCCCCTACCTTTGGTTTGTCTGGCATTTTATGAATAGAACCTGGCCATTTTTCACTTACTAAGAATGCAACTGACACATTACCTGTCATTTTACAAGTAGTCCCCCTAGCTAAAAATATTATTCTTGCCATTAATATCAGGGCTATATCATGTTTTCTTGCTTGTTCTTAACACAATTAGGCATAATATGTGCAAAGCAAATATAGCTGTGCACATGAAATATTTGTAAATGTTGGGAAATAGTATAACTTCAAGCATGGTCTCATTGTGTGTGAGATTCAACATAAAATATTGCGAAAGTGCTAAATATAAAATGGCAGTGAACAAAAGGATCAGGTGTTAGGTTCTATCACGTCACACAAAGTTGTAATGTTGTTGCTGTTACTGCCGTCTTTTGATAAGAGAACATTATTATCAGGTGTAATCAACACGGTTGGCTTGTGGGAGACACCTTTTCCATTCCTACATATATCCTCCACAACTTTTTGCCTTGGTTTATAAAGTTATGCACAGATTAGGCACTTAAGCTAGAATAGGCAGTTGGACATATAACTGGGAAATTGAACGCCCTCTCCTTGTTTTGATCGTCTTTTTAAGGACACATCTAACAATAAGAATTTTATTTTTCGAAACTTGCACGCAGTTATCCTTTTTCTGCAAGTAGTTGTTTATTTGGTACAGACATAGTTCCTTTTTTTTTCTTTTTTTCTTTTTTTATGGGAAAGGAGGCTAAGTAAGTTAGCCACCTGTTTTTTATTAATTTAATAATGTATGGTACATGGTCATAGTTGTGCACAAGCTAGGCATTGAACATAAAATGGCTATCAAACACGAGGATCAGAGATAAACCTTTCAGCCAATGAAAATCAACCACAAAAATGGTAGTCCATCCATGGTCCAACCTCAAATTTTCTCAATAAAATTCTCAGTTAATGAGCCCTAGTCCCTCATAAAATAAAAAATTAGAGATAAATCTCCAACTCTACTTTCTACCTAAAAGCAGCTCTCCAAATGAGTTTTATGTAAAAGTACCTACCTATTTCAAACATAAGTTAAAAGTAACTATCCATTTTGACTGAAATTATTCTTATACCCTTATATCCTTTAAAATGCTTCAGTATTTCTTTACAATAAGGTAGTATTACATTATATTAGTATAGTATTCTTTTATAATAATATAGTATTACTTTATTGTATTATATTAGTATAATATCTCTTTATAATAAGATAATATTATTTATTTTAATATAGTATTTTTTATAATAATATAATATTACTTTATTGTATTATATTAGTATAGTATTTCTTTACAACAAATTAGTATTACATTATCATATTATAGTATTTTTTTATTATAGTATTACTTTACAACAATACAGTATTATTTTATAATAGTGTAGTATAATTTTATAAAAATGTAGTATTCTTTTATAATAGTGTAGTGTCGCTTTTATTATAGTACAATATTATTTTATAATAATATAATATTATTTTATAATAATATAGTGTTGCTTTATAACTGTAAGAGTAATTGTGTCATTTTATCCCGAGTAGTTGCTTTTAAGTTATGTTACAAATGGATAGGATTATTTATTTGAAATTTAAATAGATAGTTATTTTTAAATTTAAACTTAATTAAATATTTTTTATTAGTTTTTTTTATAATAAAATTAATATAGAAAAGATAAGGAGCTTCTGACATTAGGTTGATATTGGATCTCAAAAGAGTCGCTCCACTTGGAGCTCTGTAGCCAATGTCCTTTTCGACAGAAAAAGGCGTCTTGCTAATGAGCCTAGGATGTTTAAGAAGCATAAGCTGTACGTCAGATGCATGCCACTTACCTTTGAGTGGTGTGAGGCCTCTGTCAATGAGATGCTGGTGGTGGAGGTAAGTCATAAAGCCACAGGCACTCGTGGTCCAGAATAAAATCTCAGGGATGCCAAACTTTGGCAACGTCAAGAGTTAAGCCCATGACACCATCAGAGATGATGCATGTCAGTGGGGGAACCTCAGAGGCAGAGATGTTGATCTTTAGTATGAGGCTGCGGAAGGGAGAAAGGCGGTTCTTTTTTGGATTGGAAAGCAGAGTGTGGGGATATCTCTGGTGACGTCGTCGTAGAGTGGAAGGCCATCAGGGATGGTCTCAAAGCGGAAATCTTCCAGGCTTCTCAGGGCAGAGGGGCCATAGGATTGGAGCAAGCAGTTGTGGATGTATTCCGTGTTGACGAAGGTGATGTGGAATCCACGGGAATGAAGGAGCTTGGCTAGGTTTGGCAAGGGGTTAACGTGACCCTCTCCTGGGACAGGGATCAATAAAACATAGGCTCCTCGGCGGACCCGTTTGGTTCGTTGGAAAATTTTTTTTTCTCATAAAGTTATATCAACAAAACATGAGGCTCCTCCGATGGCTCTTTTGATTCATAGAAAAAAAAAAAAAATTTTTTTAAATAATTTTTTTTTAAAAAAAATTTTCTATTTTAGTTGATCGTGAAAAAAATGACTTATTGCAGTGTAGCTTATGTTTGGTTGAGAATCCATTTTTTCAGAAAAACTATGTAAAATACTTATTATACCCCTAATAGATATAAAATCATACATTTTTGCTCCTAAACTTTATATAAATATAAATATTATATTTATATTAATATAAATATAATATTAATATATTATAATATAATATAAAAATATAATAATTTATTATATTAATATAATATTAATATATATTAATATTATATTAATATAATTGTTGCTTCTTATTTCGGCTAGGTCAGAAGGCGGACGTCTGATCCTTGTGCAGGAAGTGCTGGAGTGATCTGCAAAAGAAGTCCGAACATGAGATTTTCACCCCTACGAGGACCTTTCGATGCTCAAGTCAGATTCAGAGAACAAAAATAGTAGCAATGAGTTCTCTGAGAGGGATTGCTTACTTGGGTCCTTGGAGCTTTTGTTATTTGAAGAAGAGGACTGAGAAAATGGGCGACTGAGAAAATTCAAAAATCTCGGGCCATTAATCACGTCGTCGCGGTATTATAGTTCTCATTCGCTCCTGTAGAGTGAGGAGACTGTTACTGGCAATATATTGAGTGGAAGATTTGAATATCCTTAAAGATCGTGCTTGACCTGTTGGCCTTCTTAAATTAGGTAAGTGGTGTTACCTCATGGTACATTTTTTCTCTACTCTTCATAAGAGCGGTATTTTTGCTCTGCTCTTCATACAAACGGAATTTTTGCTCTACTCAACTTGTGAGCAATATTTTTGCTCTACTCTTCATATGAGCAACATTTTTGCTCTGCTCTTCATACGAGTAATATTTTTGCTTTGCTCATCTTGTGAGCGGTATTTTTGTTCTACTTTTCACATGAGTGGTATTTTTGCTCTACTCTTTATATGAGTGATATTTTTGTTTTGCTCTTCATATGGACGGCATTTTTACTCAGCTCATCTTGTGAGCAGTATTTTTGTTCTATTCTTCATACGAGCGACATTTTTGCTCTGCTCGTGATTGTAGACTGAGAATCCTTTTGATTAGCCCTCCGAAGGTCTTTTTAGGTCTCTCTCTGCTTCTCGCATGACTTGAGCTATACAGGGATTTTATAAGTTAGGTCTACCTCTAAGTCATCGAGGTATTATCGTCGATTGTAGATTGAGAATCTTATAAGTTAGTCCTCTAGAGGTCCTTTGGGTCTCCCTCTGCTCGAATTTAACTTCACCTCAGATCTATAGATTTTTAGCTCGGATCTGCAGGTTATACCTCGGATTTGCCTTCACTTCACCTCGGATGGTTGATTTTTATCTCGGATTGGCCTTCACCTTGGATCTTGTCGCTTGGAGTCTGGCCTTGGAGTCTGGCCATCGGGCTAGGTGCCATGTCTGAGATAGTAGAATTCCCAGCGGGTGTTGCCAGCCTGGATGCCGGCCTGGCCGAAGTGGATGCATCTCCCCATGAAAGGATCGGGGAAGAAGATGGATAATGAGCACCAGGACTTCTTGGCTGAGCCTTTCGGAACACATCTAGAGTTTCTGCGCATGCATCCGTCCTTTATCGAGGTCGAGCCCATCGAATTCGAGCTATTGTGGGTGGTTTTGGTGCTGCTGGAAGCGGAAGGAAGCTGTAGTCGGAGTAGATCCTCTTTCTCATGGGGTTTCTGTGCACATGCGAAATCATGTACGTTGATGACCTCTGCTGGACCTGGGAGGACTGGCACTGCGAGCTCAGATATGTGTCCGGGGAGCTCAGATGGCTAGATCCGCCTGCTAACGGCTTCGGCACCGAGGACGTGCGGAGAAATAATGGGGAGTTGTCGGCCTTCTACTTTGGATGCACCCATTTCAGTCGGGCTTACCTTGGAGAGGTTCACTTGCGGGCAATCTTGGCACCGACGGATGCAAGGATACGCACAAGGAACCTTAGACCTACAGATCCGGCAAGGCTCATCACCGTTAGGGGCGTCAGACTAGAGTGGAGCGACCCCAGGTTTTGGATCTAGGCGACAAGGGAGGCACGCATAGAGAAGACCTTATGGCCAAGGATCTGGTGACCTCGACCACATGCGAAGATGCACGAGGAAGCTCAGAGAAGCCTTAAAGCCTCAAATCTTGGCTCCAGTGCCGATGGGAGTGCCCGTATGCCTGGACGTGTGGGGGTGCCAAGAGGAATTAGGACCACCAGTCTCACCAGCAACGTGCACGACGGCATGTGGGGCTTCATGGCCCCCAATCCGGTGATTTGGGGGCACCGATCCGGTGGGTACGCACGTGAGAGAGGCATCAGGCTCTATCGGAAGGGCTTCGAGCCCTCTTCCTTTTTTCTTCGGCGTTAGCAGGGTGAATGGGAAGAAATTCCTAAAGGAAGCAAGAAAATAGAGATCCTTCCATGGTCGAATGGTAGACGGGGTAGGTGTTGGGAAATATATCCCAAAAGTCAATCGTCAAGCTGTTGATGGTTGAGCAACCAAGTATTGTAATTGATTTGTTAATAAATAAAATATATTTTTGATATTTTTATTATAAGTTTTCATCTTCTAACGAACTTCGTTGTTATGATGAAATTTTTAAAACTATTTAAGTTCGATAAAGAGAGGATTTATCGATTAGTCCTTAAAATTATTCACGATCAAATGATAGGCTGTTAATAAGGACGACAGCTTCTATCGAGCATAGGTCACTGTAGGCCATATGGGTTGGTTGTCCTCTTAACCAAGGAGTATGGAGACACTGGTATGGCATACAGGTGAGATGTAAGAGTACATCATCATGGAACGTGACCAACTCCAGAATATTTTGCTGTCGAGAATGTCTCTGATGGGATATAGGTATAAGTGTCTTTTAGACCTGAGATCGCCTCAATGATTTGCAAGCAACTCATTGTGTTTTGATACTGGACTAACTGAATTTCTAATTCAGTGACGGAAGGCTTCTGGATACAGTCAAGTACTTGTGAAGTCAGAGTGTGATCGAGATGGAATTGACCACTCTAAGAGTTGGAGAAGAATGAGTCGCTGTATTTCAATTTAGCAAAACCTTGGTCTGGGTGATCCATCAGATGGATTTGATATTTTGAAATATAATATGGACAACCTGATCAGAGTTGACAGTTGAACTCTGAGGTGTCCTATGATCATTTTGATCAAGGGGATGAATTATATAAAAACTATATCCGCATGGATTCTAAGGATGTTGTTCTACACATTCGACCTATCCGATCGTCAGATACCATTGCTAATTGATCACTTCGATTGGTATAAAAATTTATTTCTATGCTACCGACTTAGATTTGGACTTATGAGATCACACACATTAAAGTTCACGATCCGATCGGATGGTGGATCAACGATTAAGAATCGTTCTAGGGTTAAACAATCAATACGATTGACATTTAACCTAGTATAAGTGTTGCAGGAGAATCGATTAACAATTCAATTACTAATTAACTTAATTTGATTAAGCCAATGGACTGAGATTAAGTCTAATTGAATATGATTTAATTAAATTTAATTTGAGCTTGATTGGATCAAGTCCAATTGGTTTATTGGATAAGCCAAGTGCAAGGAAAAACTAGTCCTAGTTCAATTAGGACTTGGGTCAACCTAATTTCTAATTTGATTAAAAAATTAAAACAGATTTAAATCTAATTTAATCTGATTAAATTAGATTCTTAATTAGATTAAGACCTATTTTAATTGGGTTGATCTAATTTTGGTTTGATTTAGTATGTGAAACCAAATTAAAACAAGTCATAAGATAGAATCCTAGTAAGACTAGGATTCTACCTTGCGCCACATAAGCCCCCCACGCCCTCTCTCTTATTCCACACCAATTCTCTCTTATTTTGTGTGACAAAAATCCTCTCCCAGGTCTTCACCATGCCCAAAAGGTTTTCTCTCTTCTTTCTTACATGGAAGATGGTTGTGGATCAAATCAAAGTAGGAATAAGTTTGGATTTCAAAATCTATGAGATAGAGTTTTAGAAATCCAAAACTCTTTCCTTTTTGTACCGATTTTATCTAAATTTTTTTTGAGATTTTTGTGGCTTTTATGGCACTTGATAGGCATACTTTGCTGTTGGTCCACATACAAAAAGAAGGAGGGGGCACCCAAGAGTTGGGTCCCCTTATCTTGCCATGTTTGGATAAACCTTGATTAGGTATTTGATCTAGATAAGGACTCTATCATATCTCTCTATATAAAATAAATTTTTTCATGAAATTTTTGTGAAAAATAGATCAAAGAGAGACCTTTAAGGCATCCAAAAATCAAAGAGAAAGAAAGTTGGAGCATGGAGATATAATAGATACAAGATAGGGTGTCTAGAAAGAGCAAAGAGAAGAAGAAGAGGTTCTTCTTCTAGGGTTGTTGTGTTCATCTCTTTCCTTCCTTCATCTTGAGTTTTCTGAGAGCATCTCAGATCTGAAACTCCTCCTAGTCTAAATCAAGAAGAAGGAGGCATCTGATCAACCATCGAAGAAGGATCAGCGCAGTACTAGCATACTGTGCTGATTTTCTGGAGCAAAACTTCTGATCGAGATTCGTGGTCTCGTGTGGACGACTCCTAGAGGTCGGACATGTGAGCGACTCACAACATCATCCTCAAGTCTGGATCAGCAAGGTTAGAACGTCTAACTTGCAAGGTAATAGATTAGATCTATTGTTTATTATATACATTAGATGTAGCATAAAAACATGTTGATATGATCAACATGTAGTTCATTCTCTATATGTTTTAATTTCTGATTTAATATCATGTAATAATCATATAATAAGATTTTAGATCTAAAAATTTTCTAATTTTATAAAATAAATTTTGATTTATTTTAGTCTTTCGCTGATGATCTTGAAAAAGTTTCAAGATCTAACCCTGAAATCCTAGATCTGGTTCCTTCAATTAGTATCAGAGCCAGGTTGTTTATTACATGATTATTTATACATGCTTAGATTATTTTTTAAATTAGATCTAATTTATAATCTGATTATTAAATCTGAAATTAAAATTTTTAGATCAATCACGAACTGCAAGGTTGTCCTGCTGTAAGGTTTATCCCTTGCAGTGCAAAGGTTGTCCTAGTTCGTATAGATCTATCTTTAATCATAAATTTATTAGATATGATCTAGATTAAATTTATAATTTATTAGATTTAAAAGATATTTAAATCTAAAATAAATTTTTTTTATTAATATAACCTACGCAAAGAACTACCATATTTTTATCTGAAAAATTTATGCAGTTTAAAGTTGAAATTGTTTCAATTACATGAACCTGTTTAGATTAGATCTAAAGTAGTTTCATGTTTATTTCATTTGCATCTTGATTATGAATCAAATATGCAACTTGGTTGGTGGAATCATGTTATAAAATTATTTTACAAACATGAAAATTATTTTCAAAAAGCCGAACCCCAACTCTCAGCCCAAAATTTAATTGAGAATTAAAAAATTATTTTGATTAGGTTTTAGGATTGTGAATTAAAGAACCTAAGACACAAACCATAACACATTGGGTTAATGGGTTAGTGGAAATTAGGTCCATTAATTGGGTTAGACCTAAGGTTAGATTAAAGATGGACTTAATTAGAGAATTGACTAAATCTAATCAATTGTTGTCTTAGATTAGGTCAAAGATTCTCTAGATCAATTGCAATAGTTGTAGTTGGTTAAGTCCATATCTTTAACGAGAACCAAATGGACTTGATTCTTGGCTAAGTGGTCTAGCACGAACTGTTAGGTTGATCCAATCGAAACTAATTAAACCAGTTGGTGTCTAAGGTAAACCA
Organism: Elaeis guineensis; assembly: GCF_000442705.2. Taxonomy (NCBI): domain Eukaryota; kingdom Viridiplantae; phylum Streptophyta; class Magnoliopsida; order Arecales; family Arecaceae; genus Elaeis; species Elaeis guineensis. Next base: position 98,710,202 of record NC_025995.2, on the reverse strand, counting down.
GACCGGTGGTTTTTATTGAGAGCCCGCTTACCTAGTCATTTCTGATGGTGTCTAAGGCAAGCTTTGACAAACCTTCCCACCGATCGAACTTATCTGACCTCTTGATGAAATTATATTTTGATTAGATCACTTGACTATTCGAGCTGACCCATGTCAGCTAGGTAAATCAATGTGACTGATTTAGGTGCTCCTAGATCAGCCCTTTTAATGGTCTCCCTTAAGCTGACTTGGTGAAGCCAGTGAGAGGATTATGATAAGCTGGTTCATCTGATCTCATCATCTAAATTAATTAAATTCTCTAAAATTATGAGGTCCTTAAAATAAAATAGTTATGGTGATAACTAGATCATAGTCTCCCATTAAGTGGATGATAATGGGTCAATCAGTTGGATAATCATTGGAGGCCCAAAGGCCTGGTGCTTATCGGCTAATGGAATTATCATTCATAATATGATTTCTTGACTGCATCTTTCTAAATGGTGGTTAGGTTAGCCAACCAAAGTTAGGCCTAATCATTCAATGGCTAGATGGGCCAACTATGGTCATGTTAATGGTTGGACCTAACCAAACCTTTTCAGTGGAGGCCAAAGCCTACTGATTAGGGACTGTGACAAAATTAAAATTACTAAAAATTATTTAGAGAAACAATTGGTTATGAACCTACCCTTAGATATACATGGGTTAGCCAACCAAAATTGAGCTTGTGTGCAGTCTAAGTGGATTCTAGTATCCACTAAGGAATTAGAGTAATTTCTCGAATTGGAGGTAGAGGCTACCAATTCGAATAAAATAGTGGGAGAAACTTTTTGATTAAAGTCCAAATCTTTAGGTTTAATGAATCATGAATCAATTACAAATTAGGTTATAGTTTTTCTTTGTGCAAATATGGTCACTTCTCTATCACTCCGATTATTGTTGGACAATGATAAGTTGGTGGGATCTAACTTCGATAGCTGGTACCAAAAGTTGAAGATAGTTCTAGAGCATGAACGGATCCTATATGTGATAACGGATTCTGTACCTGAGGAGCTAGCTGTCAATGCATGTGGAACAGTCAGAGATACTTACTAGAAGTGGCCCAGTGATCGGATCACAGTGCACTGCATCATGCTGGCTGCCATGAGCGATGAGTTCAGTCGCAAATTTGAGACGGCTCAGCCAAATGACATGCTTCAAGTGTTGGAGGATGCCTTTGGCACACCTGATGATGTGGAGAGGCATAAGACTAGTTGTACCATCTTCAACACCAAAATACGGGATGGTACCTCTATCACTGATCATGTATTGTACATGATCGAGCTGATGGAGCGTTTGAGCAAGCTCGGCTTTTCCTTGCATGAGCAACTTGGGAAAGATGCAATACTGAACTCGCTGCCCAACTCTTATCTCCCATTCTTCACTCATTATAGAATGACAAAGCCTAAAGTAAACTACCACGAGTTACTGGGGTTGCTTCAGAACTTTGAGAAGGATCACCAACTCCACAAGGAGTCGGTGAATTTAGTGGGAGGTTCATCTTCTGGTTCTCGACCCTTTAAGAAAGGAAAGAAGAACAAGAAGAAGAAAGTGAAGAAGGTGAAAGTTCAGGCAGGGACATCTATGCAGGGCCAGACCAGAAAGATCAAATCCGATAAGAGTCTATTCTACTGGTAAGCATCCTAGATTAGATAGTGTATCAGATATCTACTTATGGCACTGTAGGCTAGGTCATATAAACAAGAATAGAATAAACATGTTCACTCAAGAGAGAATCTTCGAAGTCAGTAATTGTGAATCACTTCCAACCTGTGAGTCCTATCTTTTCGGAGAGGGGAGAGGGAGGGGAGAGAGAGAGGGTTTCATATGAAGGGATGTCGGCTCAACATGTAATAAATGAATAACTATTAGCGATGAAATTTTCATCTTTTAATATACTTATTCACGACGAAAAATAATTTTCATCACCAATAAGGCCCGCTAAAATTTCTCACTAATTTTTTTTTTAAAAAAAAATTCATCCAAAAAATTTATGAAATAAATTATTGATGATAAAAATAAAAATATACATCGTTAATAATTATATTAGCAATGAAAATACAGTTTCCATCACTAATAAATATCATCCAAAAAATTTTTTTTTCTCTAACAATTTTTTCTTCAAAAAAAATTTAAAAAAAATATTTTTAAAATAGTTTTATCAAAGAAAATTTTTTTCATAACTAATAATTTTTTTTTCCATTAACAAATTTTTCTTCACAAAAATTGATTAAAATAATATTTTTAAAACCTGATTGCCAACAAAAAATAAATTTATGTTACAAATAATTTTTTAAAAAAAAATTAAAAAAATTTAAAGACTGTTTGCAACAAAAATTTGGTTTATGTCGCTAATAATTAAAAAAAATTTCTTAAATTTTTTCAATCTAAAAAAAATCTTTTCAATAATAATTTCATTAAAAAATTAATTTTGAATTTTTTCCAGCAAGAAAATTTTTCATCCAAAAAATTTAATAAAAAAATGATATTAAAAAAATATTCATGATGAGAAATAAAATTAATTTTCTTTAATCTAAAAAAAATTGATCTAAAAAATTTTTTCAGAATAAGTTCATCAAAAAAATTAATTATTTATTAATAAAAAAATTATATAAATAGTTAATTTACAATTTTTTCTTCAAAAAAAAACTTTCTTTAAAAAAAATATTAAAAATATAATTACAATAAAAAGTTTAATTTACATTACTAATAATTATTATAAGAACAATTCTTCGGCTTCCGTAATGGAATGGGCACTATAGGTGATCGATAGCTTTGAGATATTTGATCGTCAAGGAGCTCGTCTTTTTTTTAGAGTCCTCATTCTAAAAGTCAGAGTACGAGAATATCATGGTGATTCTGAGATCATGAGAGAAATCCATCAAGATTGAAATTTAGAGGATAGAGTAAGGACAGGAAGTTAGAAGTCCAGAAGCTCATATATTACATGTGAGGATCGAGCTTGAGAAATTATGTGAGCATCAAAGATTAATTAACTAGAATCAAAATAAACCTGTGGGTAGTGCAAGTTGTGTTATAAAGCATAAGCTTATATTTATACTTTACATTACTAGGAAGATGAGTGCTCGTATTGTTTGTCTTCTCATGATTGAAACTCCTACAGAAATATATTTGAGCGCCGATTGATGCGAAAAGTGTGGTACCTTTTGAGATCATAGAAGCCATGCTAGAATGCGCTGCTTAACTATATAATTTCTGCATGAAAGGAGGCTTCTTTCATGTAGCTTAAGACAGACACTCCATCAGAAAGATTCATTGATATTACTAGTAATAGTGACAGTGATGAGCAGATGAATTTTACATCGCAAATAAACGTATAGCTCATTTCATTCAAAAGAATCTATTCATACTACTCTGCGAATATCATCCACTTTCATATAATTTTTTCATACAAAAAGTTCAGTCTAAATCATAACTCACATTTGCTTCTTTACCATATAAAAGGATAAAAGATGTATATAGTTGCTACAAAAATTAGATGCAGTTGCCTTACACAAAATCAAAAATTTTAATTTTATGATTTTTTTTTAATTTTTAATTTTTAAATATTGAAGATGAAAATATTTTAGTCGTAAATATTTTTTTCATCATACATATTTTTAATTAAGTATTTATGACATAAATTTTTTTCATCATAAATACTAAATTATTTACGATAAAAAAATTTTTGTTGCAAATTATTAATAATTTTTGATTTTTTTTAAATATTTGGTTTTTTTAAATATTGATGATGAAAATATCTTCATCGTAAATAATTAAGTATTGATGACAAATTTTTTTTTTTATTGAAATACTTGATTATTTACGATGGATAATTTTCATTGCAAATAATAACTAATTTTTTATTTTTTTAATTTTTAATTTATTTTAAAATATTGATGATGAAAATATTTTCATCATAATAATCAAGTATTTATGATAAATTTTATTTTTCATCATAAATATTTGATTATTTACGATGAAAAATTTTTATCGTAAATAATCAGTAATTTTTAAATTTTTTTGAATATTGACGACGATAATATTTTCTTTGTAAATAAGATTATTGAGAAAGATACAATACTGAACTCGCTGCCCAGTCTTATCTCCCATTCCTCACTCATTATAGAATGACAAAGCCTGAAATAAACTACCATGGGTTACTGGAGTTGCTTCAGAACTTTGAGAAGGATCACCAACTCCACAAGGAGTCGGTGAACTTAGTGGGAAGTTCGTCTTCTGATTCTCGACCCTTTAAGAAAGGAAAGAAGAACAAGAAGAAGAAAGTGAAGAAGGTGTAAGTTCAGGCAGGGACATCTGTGCAGGGCCAGACCAGAAAGATCAAGTCCGATAAGAGTCTATTCTATTGGCAAGCATCCTAGATTAGATAGTGTATCAGATATCTACTTATGGTACTGTAGGCTAGGTCATATAAACAAGAACAGAATAAACAGGTTGACTCAAGAGGAAATCCTCGAAGTCAGTGATTGTGAATCACTTCCAACCTGTGAGTCCTGTCTTTTCAGAGAGGAGAGAGGGAGGGGAGAGAGAGAGGGTTTCATGTGAAGGGATGTCGGCTCAACATATAATAAATGAATAACTATTAACGATGAAATTTTCATCTTTTAATATACTTATTCACGACGAAAAATAATTTTCATCGCCAATAAGGCCCGCTAAAATTTCTCACTAAATTTTTTTTTAAAAAAAAATTCATCCAAAAAATTTATGAAATAAATTATTGATGATAGAAATAAAAATATGCATCGTTAATAATTATATTAGCAATGAAAATACAGTTTTCATCGTCAATAAATATCGTCCAAAAATTTTTTTTTTCTCTAACAATTTTTTCTTCAAAAAAAATTTTAAAAAATATTTTTAAAATGGTTTTATCAAAGAAAATTTTTTTCATCACTAATAATTTTTTTTCCATTAACAAAATTTTCTTCACAAAAATTGATTAAAATAATATTTTTAAAACCTGATTGCCAACAAAAATAAATTTATGTTGCAAATAATTTTTTTAAAAAAAATTTAAAGACTATTTGTAATAAAAATTTGGTTTATGTCGCGAATAATTAAAAAAAATATCTTAAATTTTTTCAATCTAAAAAAAATCTTTTCAATAATAATTTCATAAAAAAATTAATTTTGAATTTTTCCACCAAGAAAATTTTTCATCTAAAAAATTTAATAAAAAAATGATATTAAAAAAATATTCATGATGAGAAATAAAATTAATTTTCTTTAATCTAAAATAAATTTGATCTAAAAAATTTTTTCAGAATAATTTCATCAAAAAAATTAATTATTTATTAATAAAAAAATTATATAAATAGTTAATTTATAATTTTTTCTTCAAAAAAACTTTTAAAAAAAATATATAAAAAATATAATTACAATAAAAAGTTTAATTTACGTTGCTAATAATTGTTATAAGAACAATTCTTCGGCTTCCGTAATGGAATGGACACTATAGGTGATCGATAGCTTTGAGATCTTTGATCATCAAGGAGCTCATCTTTTTTTAGAGTCCTCGTTCTGAAAGTCAGAGTACGAGAATATCATGGTGATTCTGAGATCATGAGAGAAATCCATCAAGATTGAAATTTAGAGGATAGAGTAAGGACAGGAAGTTAGAAGTCCAGAAGCTCATATATTATATGTGAGGATCGAGCTTGAGAAATTATGTGAGCATCAAAGATTAATTAACTAGAATCAAAATAAACCTGTGGGTAGTGCAAGTTGTGTTATAAAGCATAAGCTTATATTTATACTTTACATTACTAGGAAGATGAGTGCTCGTATTGTTTGTCTTCTCATGATTGAAACTCCTACAGAGATATATTTGAGCGTCGATCGATGCGAAAAGTGTGGTACCTTTTGAGATCATAGAAGCCATGCTAGAATGCGCTGCTTAACTATATAATTTCTGCATGAAAGGAGGCTTCTTTCATGTAGCTTAAGACAGACACTCCATCAGAAAGATTCATTGATATCACTAGTAACAGTGACAGTGATGAGCAGATGAATTTTACATCGCAAATAAACGTATAGTTCATTTCATTCAAAAGAATCTATTCATACTACTCTGCGAATATCATCCACTTTCATATAATTTTTTCATACAAAAAGTTCGATCTGAATCATAACTCACATTTGCTTCTTTACCATGTAAAAGATGTATATAGCTGCTACAAAAATTAGATGCAATTGCCTTACACAAAATCAAAATTTTTAATTTTATGATTTTTTTTTATTTTTAATTTTTTAAATATTGAAGATGAAAATATTTTAGTCGTAAATATTTTTTTCATCATAAATATTTTTAATTAAGTATTTATGACATAAATTTTTTTCATCATAAATACTAAATTATTTACGATAAAAAAATTTTTATCACAAATTATTAACAACTTTTGATTTTTTTTTAAATATTTATTTTTTTAAATATTAATGATGAAAATATCTTCATCGTAAATAATTAAGTATTGATGATGAAATTTTTTTTTATTGAAATACTTGATTATTTACGATGGATAATTTTCATTGCAAATAATAACTAATTTTTGATTTTTTTAATTTTTGATTTATTTTAAAATATTGATGATGAAAATATTTTCATCATAAATAATCAAGTATTTATGATAATTTTTTTTCATCGTAAATATTTGATTATTTACGATAAAAAATTTTTATCGTAAATAATCAGTAATTTTTAAATTTTTTAAATTTTTTCAAATATTGACGACGATAATATTTGCTTTGTAAATAAGATTATTGGTGACGAAAATAAGTTTTCTGTCAGAAATATATAAATTATTTATGATGAAAATATTTTCGTAGGTAATATTTAAAAATTTAAAATTAAAATAAATGATAAATTATTTACGATAAAAATATTTATCGTAAATTATAGGTATTTATGATAAAAAAAAATTTATCGCTGATATGTAACTAGTTGCGATGAAAAATTATTTTTATTATAAATATTTAATTATTTATGATGAATATTTTTTTTATCGTAAATAATGTTATTGATGATGAAAATATTTTTATCATAAATAATTTTTTTATAAAATAACTGTTTTTTTATAGTGTGCATACGAGTAAATAACATAAATAGTCCACTCCAATGAGAGTGCCATGGGATCGACACTTGGTTTAAGGGAATTCAATGCTCCACAATAGCTTTTGAATCAGCCAGCTTGCGACTTCCATGAACAGCATAAGACACACCTGAGCAGCGACAATGCAGCAGTTACTATAAAAAACCATGAAACTATGAAGAAGTGATTACTTGTCACTTGTACAATCCATCATCTGCATCCAAAGAATTGCGCATTTCTGGAATCGGCCATCAAAACATCAAATTGAGCAGCGGGCAAATTATCGCTGTGGTTAATATTAATATCTCCATTTAAGGCTGCCTTCGAAAAGAAACCAGCAGCTTGGTTTAAACATGAACACCGTCAATCTTTGAATGGTTGATTTCCAGTACCATATATCATTTAGGATTGGGAAATAGTGGCTTCTACGTAAAGAAGGATTGGTGATCTATTTAATTATAGTTAAGGTATCTCCTGTTAGGAGAATATGGTCAGCAACCAATGTAACAAAGTCCACAAATACTCTCCCTCTTATATGAAACTATCAGGAGATCAATTAATATGTCAATCATCAATTAACTAATCAACCCACTAGTGTCTGTGCCAATGCCACAAAAAGGGTTTCCCACTAGAAAGTTTTATTCGAAAAGGTCAACTAGAGAGTGAGAATCGGTAAGGTGTGAAATAAGATTCTCTACTGCTTCATTATATGCTGAATAACTTCCTTCAATGTAGCTTTTCCACAGATGACATATCTACCACTGAAATTATACTCATTTATTTTCGATCGGTGTTATATATGACGATGACCTTGCATACTTCATCACGAGTCTCCAGTGGCACATGTCTTTGGCACGGGTGACATATCAACCCCCAGTAGAGATGTTTGGTTCGCAACCGGAATGAAAATTGAAATGGATTGGCATTAGAATTGGAATGGCCAAATCTTCAAAGCATTTGGTTTGTGATTAAAATCAAAATAGAAATTTGAATCCTTTAAGAGAGTAGCAATTGAGTTTTAGGTAGATTTAGCTATTCCCATTTTATCTTGAAATTAGAATGGGACTTCTCCTAATCAAATTGTTAGAATGAGAGTCATCCATTCTCATTTCGATTCCAGACCTCAGCTCCTCCTAACCAAACACCCCCTTAGTTTCTTTTGATTTCCGATAAGTGTTGGATTGATAGTCTGATATAAAATTTGGTTAATCATGGGCCAGGATTTAGAGTGGGAGCACAAGAGCAAGGTAGATAGGGTCATGCAAGCTTGCAAGCATAAATGCTCCTTGGAGCTGCAAAATTGCTTAACCAACGCAAGCACAACCTCAAGTTAAAAAGCTCTGCTTGATGATCTGGTGACTGTAAAAGTTCTGTTGTTCTTTTATAGCCAAATCTTTCCAACAACAATCCAACAATAATAAAGGCCACCTATTGGCTTTGCTCACGGGTCCTTGGTCACATAATATAAACCAGTCATTGAGGATGCGAAATCCTTCTAAGGCTGCAGATGCAATAGATAAATATTTATAGAAAGAATTTAGAAATCTCATCCTTTCTAGCTTATTCATGCAATAGCTACGGGAAGCATAAGGACAATTGACTGAATAATTTTTTGAAAATTTTTCTGAATTCAATCAAGATAGATGTAATTAAAAGAGGATTGAAAATGTGGCATCCTAAGATCCAAACATATTGCCTTCCAAACAGGTAAGAAAAAGTGGTAGCAAAGAAAAAGATGTTTTGCCATCTCGTGGTTACACAACACATATCTACCAAGATTCTTATTGCCAAGTTTTTTTCCAATCACATCTCTAATATTTAGTTTTTTCCTCTAACACAACCAAAAAAGATATTTAACATTTAAGAGGGATAGAAAGAATCCAAGGAGAAAATGCAAGCTTGCATCTAATGCCCCTAGTATTAAAGAATAGGTATAGAGAAGCCGTGGAAAATTTGTCATTGCTGCTTGACTTCTAAATAATCCGGTTCTCCTTTTGGTTCAGATTGACCATGGTGAGAGCACCTGATGGTTGGACAAATTGTGATTGGACCAGCAAAGAGGTAGAAGAAGAGAATCCTCCACTTCATTGTCCTCTGATTGAAGAGTTTAGCCATCATGCCGGGTTTTTTTTGACTCGTCAAATATAAGTGAAGAAAGGTAGCTTGAAGTGGGGCATCACAAATGCAACTATCTTTCCCGAATGTGATACTTTGATCATTACCAATTTTGACTTAAACCCTGTTCCAAAATACTGGGACAGTATAAACTATACCTCTTCAAAGGCTAGGCATCTTTGCCTAATTTCCAACTTATAAAATATATGACCTTCTTGTATAATAAGCAAGCTGAATTTGCCACTTCCATAATCCTGCATCAGAAATTAGACATCTCCAATCCTATTTAGCAAGAAGAGAGATATTTAATTGAGTGATGGCTCTACCCCTAGCTTTTCTTCATCCTTTCGTATGCAAATTGTCTGTCCAGTCATCTTGCATGAGATCCTCATAGAGCTTGAAGAATCCGACCACAAGGATGATCTTTTATGTTTTATTGAATCTTTTAAGCACCCAATCTAGCAACTTAAAGAGGGCACTACAAACAGAAATAGGAAGCCCTTCAGCATCATTCGTGCCTGTTACAAAGCAGGATGTGGCGTCTCTAGAAGGTAAGTTCTGCAGCAATTTCCTGGATGAAAGCGGATTTGGAATATTTCATTAGTTTGAACTAAACTTGAATTGCACAGAACTATTCAGTGAAACATCATAAGTGGATTTGGGATTTTCTCCTCCTATTTAGCATATGCCCATCACTTTGAGATATATCACACAGATGTTAAGTGGCCAAGATACTTGTAGAAAACGGGAGACAGCTAACAGTATAATAGCAAAAATTTAAATAATACTAGGTGAAGGTCTCATGGTCCAGCACGAAATGCTTTTCTTTTTTTTTTTTTTTGTAGATTAATTAACTCAAGAACTTTTCCTTGACTGAGTCTCTGGTTCATGATCGTCAAATTCTCAATTAATGCTTGATCACAAAATCTTTGGCACCAAGACGGGATTGTCCAACGCCAATGCACGTGCGAGGAGGCAGGAGACCGACAAAAGACTCTGATAAAATATCTACCGGCACCGGGAGGTTACCAAGACAAGGACTATGCATGTCAAAGACTATCCAATACCATATTTTACGTATCCGGTACTGTTTCCGGAATGATAGAATAGGGCAATGGATCTATTGCCCGAGAATCATGATCTTAGCCTCCATTGGAGACATCCAAAATGAGTTGCCATGGCTCGATCTTAACTAAAATAAATAGTCCGCTCCAATGAGAGTGCCAGAGGATCGACACCTGGTTTGAGAGGACTCAATGCTCCATAATAGCTCTTGAATCAGCCGGCTTGCCACTTCCATGAACAACATAAGACACACCTGACCAGGGGCAATGCAGCGGTTAATTTGTAGATTAATTAACTCAAGAATTTTTTCTTGACTGAGTCTCTAGTTCATGACCGTCATATTCTCGAGTAATGCTTGATCATGGAATCTTTGGCACCAAGACGCGATTGTCAAATTAGGCCTATGCACGTGTGAGGAGGCTGAGACTGACAAAAGACCATGTGATAAAATATCTACCTGCACCGGGAGGTTACTAAGACAAGGACTATGCATGTCAAAGATTATCCAATACCATATTTGACGTATCCGATACTGTTTCCCGAACGATAGAGCAGGGCAATGGATCTATTACTCGAGAACCATGACGTTGACCTTAGCCTCCATGGGAGACATCCAAAATGAGTTACATCATCCCTCGCATCCCCAGCTTGACTTCTTGTTAGCTCCTCTTTGGATCAAATATTTATTTTATTAATAAACTTTGAATATTTAAAAAAGTATAGTTTATTATAGTGATCAACAAGCAGAATAGGTCAAAAATAGCAACTACGTTTTCATATCTTTAACTTCCATGCATTGTATATAGACCTGATCACTATTCATTTTTAATTGAACTTCAGGTCAGACTTATATAAAATTTGATATTTTTTGAGCTCAAACAAGATCTATGATTATGTGTGTATGTATATATATATATATATATATAGACTGAGCTCCAATTGACTGGATCCTAGTCTATATCCGATCGACTCTCCATCTCTTAGATCGGCACAAGCGAGGCCTAAAAGCTAACGAAGGACGTTTAGCTACCGTTCGCTAACTTGGCACTGTTAAAAAATATATATATATATACATTGAATGGGACATGACATATGGCCACATGCGCGCCCCTTCCACCTGTCTCTTCTCCTCTCTCGGCCTTTCAAAACCCATTTCTTCTCTCTCCAAGCCCACACCTCTGTCTTTTTTTCCTCTCTTCTTCTTTATCTCCGGCCACCATCCTCGTCTCCTCCGAAACCCCTCCCACCAGCGGCCCCCATCTTTCAACCACGTTCTTCTCTCCCTCTTTTTCTCCTCTCTTCTTTCTTCTTCTTCTCCCTCTCCCTCCCTCTTTTTCTCTTTCAAAACCCATCTCTCCCCCTACTAAACACACACCCTACCACCGATTCTTTCTCAACTCGCCGTCGGTTTTTTTTCAACCCCCAATTCTCACCTTCTTCTCCTCTCTCTCCCTCTCTCCCAACTCTTACATTCTCTTCTCTGTCTCCCTTTACTACTAACCACCCACCAGCTACTGGCTCTTCCCCAACCTCTAACTCCCACCCGCCACCTCCATCTTCTCCTCTCAGCTCCAACCCCAACATCTTTTATTCCACCTCCTCCCTTTTCTACCCGCCGCTGCCCCCACCCGCCGCTGGCTCTTTCTTAACCCCCAATTCCCACCCTACATTCCCTACCTGTCACCCTCCATCTCCTCTCATTCCCAACTTGCAACTCTCACTCACCGGCGCCGCCTTCTCTCTTCCCTATCTGTCACCATCCATCGCTACCCCCAATTAGTGCCGCCACCACTCACTGCCGCCCCCATATACAGTCAGAGATCCACCCCTTTCATATTAGAGAGCATCTTCCTCATTTATTTTTTTTCATATTAATAGCTCAATAAAATTTAAATCCTCTTACTTGATGTGTGAAAGAGAATTGTAGCCTATCTGACAAATCTAAGTCATGATCAATCACAAAAAAAATATATTTAGAGATATGAGAACAAATGAACTAATGATACATATTTTTCTCTCATAACATCAATCTCAGTGTTTGGAAGGTACTCATGATGCATAACTGGGAGAAGGTAAAAAATATTTCGACGGTGCATTCTTCTTTCTAGAATAGGTATATTATTCTTTTGATAGGCTATCTCTCTTGGTGGGTGGAGGTGCGCTAGATAGGATATTTAGATTCTAATTCTATCCTGTATCTTTTCGATGATGATGTATTCTAGTAGCTATATAGGTTTTAATCTATAAAACATAATCAAGTGAGGATGATGAACTATATAGATTTTAATCTCTTCTCTCAAACACTGAGACCGTAAACACAATCTTTTTTGCTAGATTGTAAGTAATACTATCATAATGCACTGTAATTTGTATGTGCAGATTAGTATACATCAATCATTCTGGTGGACAATACCTATCTATCAAATGAATGACAAATGGATTTCTCATATCTGCAATAGTAGGATATGTAGTTAGTCTTTACATTATACACATGAGAGGCAAGATGTATTTTTTTCAATAGAACTGAATGTGCCAAATTATGTAATTATAAGTACGACTAAGCTTTTTTATGCCACCTAATGTTTCATGCCGAATCAAGTCCGTGTCAAGTAATGCACCATGCCAACTACTGCATTGTGCCAAATAATGCATTATGCCCCTAATATTATTAGAAAAAAATATTTCTAATATTCAGTCCCATACGTGCTAACATACATCCGTGCCATCTAATGCAAAGTAATATTTGTTTGTTTTATTGACTATGAGCATTAAATATTTTGTAGGCCTAATTGTGCCATCTACATCATACATTTTATGAAGAGTCTGATGATGGGAGGCCAGATCACAATTACGGATACTTATGTGTCAGAGTTACATGTCAGATATGCTGTGCAGATGATTGTGAAGGATCGCGAGACGGGATCATCATAGTTTACTTTGTGCTACCTTTATGACCATATTTGTGTTAGCTTTACTCTTTATATATATTTATAAGATATTTTTATTCTGTCAAAATATTTGGATGTATTGTGAAACTCTTGTAAATAAACTTGTATGAAATCTCTTGTAAAAAAATCAATTGCTACAATGAAACTATTATTTTCATGTATATAAATATTTTGTAACAGGTGAATCAATTTTATTCTCTATGATTGATGCAATGGATTTATTGACATCTGAGTTTATTCTTTGTATTTCTTTACATTTGTTTATAGGTTGTTATCATGTTTATTAACGAGTCTGATAATTATTCAGTTCTATACTTGACGTGACACTTATTTTCTAGATGATTTTATATTTGAAGTTATGACAAGTCAATTTGTGCTTATTTGTATGGAGTGAATTTTGTTGTGCATTTAGGATCTTATTTATCATTATTTCTGAGTTGTAATCTTATTCATTCAAAAATTTGAGTTTGCCCTACCAAGTGAATTTGTTTCCCCCAGTAATAGAGAATGAGAAAAGGAGATAAATTACTTTTTGATGAAAATAAATATAAACTCGTCAGAGTAAATGCGAATAGCCCAACAAACTGTCCATAAACTTTGAAAATTGTAATAATCCTTTTTATGAGATCATTGACAGGATAAATACAAATTGTCATAAAATAAGTACAAACTATTGTTGAATAAATACAAACTACTCAGGATAAATGCAAACCCGTGGTCCAAAAGTTGGATAATATAAGGATCCTTCCAAGATAAACAACAATAGTAGAGGGTAAACACTAACTCCTGCTAAAATAAACATAAACTATCCTAGGATAAATACAAACTCTAAATAATAGATATGAGGACCGATGGGTGGTGATGGATGGAGAAGAGAGAAGGCAGGTGGTGATAGATGGGGAAGAGAGAAGGCAACGCTGGCGAGTGGGAGTTGCGAGTTGGGAATGAGAGGTGATGGAGGGTGGTAGGTGGGAAAAGTGGGTGGGAATTGGGGGTTGAGGAAGAGCCAGTGGCGGATAGGGGTAGCAGGTGGGGGTTACCAGTTGGAAAAGGAAGGAGGTGGAGTAGAAGATGTTGGGGTTGGAGATGAGAGGAGAAGATGGGGGCGGCGGGTGGGAGTTGAAGGTTGGGGAAGAGCCGGCGGTCGGTAGGTGGTTAGTAGTGGGGTGAGAGAGAGAGGAGAAGCTAAGAGTTAGAGAGATAGAGAGGAGAAGAAGATGAGAGTTGGGGGTTGCGAAAGAGCTGACGGTAGGTTGGGGAAGAGCCGACGGTAGGTTGGATGTTTAGTATGGGGAGAGATGAGTTTTGAAAGAAAAAAGAGGGACAGAGAGAGTAGAAGAAGAAGAAAGAAGAGAGAAGAAAAAGAGAGAGAGAAGAACGTGACCGAAAGATAGGGCCACGGGTGGGAGGGGTTTCGAAGGAGACGAGGATGGTGGTTGGAGATAGAGAAGAAGAGAGGAAAAAAAGAGAGAGGCATAGATTTGGAGAGAGAGGCGTGGGTTTGGAGAGAGAAGAAATGGATTTTAAAAAGAAGAGAGAGGAGAAGAGATGGGTGGAAGGGGCATGCGCATGGCCATACATCGTGTTCTATTTAATGTATATTTAAAAAAAAAAAACAGTTCCAAACCAGCAAACAGTAGCTAAATGCCCTTCGTTAGCTTTTAGGCCTCGCTTTAAGATGTGCGCTAATCCAAGAGATGAGGTGCCGACCGGATATAGACTGGGATCCGATCAATCGGAGCCCAATCTCTCTCTCTCTCTCTCTCTCTCTCTATATATATATATATATATATATATATATATAGGCGAACCATGATTTTTTTTTTTTCATAAGATAGATTTAGTATACCAATTTAGTACAAATATATTTATAAAAATATAAAAATAAAATATATAAAAAAATAAAAAAATATCCATCATAGCAATTCACAATATATATAATTTTAGTATGATTGATGATATATAATACTGTAAAGTCAGTATCCTTAGTAGCCTTTCTATAAATATGTCATCTTATAAAAAAGTAGAGTAGTAGCCACGGCTCGATCTTAGAGCCACCGCTTTATGTTTTCTTGTTTTATGTCTTTGTGAAAATGAGTTCCATTGATGTTGGTCAAGGAGTAGGATTAAATTGAAGCGTTCAAGGGTAGCTAGCCAGATGTAGCAAATTGTATATTTTGGAAACTAATGATGAAAAATTTGAAGTTGGAGCAAAAAGCTCGGAAATGGAGCTAAAAATCCCTAGACTCTCGGACGGAAGGTAGATCGAGTCCCTTTGGATCAAGTCAGCATTACAAGCTAATGATGAAAAAAAATCATCCAAAAATTGGTTGGCCATGGAGCATAAGACAATAAAATCTGAAACGGTCAATGCGTTTCTGCCGCACTGAAAGTTGGACCACTGTTAGTCACCAGTGAAGAATGCCAAAAAGCACTGAGAACGCGGAACTGCAACATTTATTTAGGAGCTGTTGCCGGAAATAATTGCAGGTCTAACACGACTGGTGCAAGCACTTGTTTTCGCGATTTTACTTGTGGCTGGACAATGAGGTACGCGTGCATTGATATTTCAATACATGTACGCATGCATTGATATTTCAAGTCAATCCATCTGGCGCTACTTGTCACACTGTAGCAAACTATATGCCTGGATTGGATGCCATTCGCTAGCCAACACACGGAACGCGTTTTAAATTTTGACACGGCTGTAACAAATTGGTTAAATAAGTCCCATGTGGATGTCGAGAGACGGTATTAGATTTACTGCGAAAGAAAGATGTACGTTAATGCAATGTTCATGGGTTCAGGTTGTATCTTTCGCAAAATGCGTGATTTGAGATATTCCTCTTCTTTGACGGTGTCAATAATTGCATCATGATTTCACAGTTGATATCACAATTGTAACACCCCGGCCCAAAAAGCCCAAAGCCTTACAAAAAAAAAAAAAAAAAGAATGAAGAAGACTCCCGCTGGGAGTCTTCTTCCACCCAAATCACCGGTGGAGAGGTTGAATCCGAGGCGGATTCGACCTCCCCTACATCCTATAAAACCCCCCTCTCCTTCCCTCTAAGGTGAGCACCGGATTTTTCTTTTATTTCTCTCGAATTTTTTCCGTTGAAGCCGCGGATGTCCTCATCGTGTTCATCTCAAATACTTGCCGGAGACCTCACCGGAGTCGGAGGTAAGCCCTTCTCCTCTTTCCTCTCTTCTTTCCCATCCTTTCTATGGCTTCGTGCACTCCCGCCGGCCTTCGGGATCACCGAAAAATTCATGAATAAAATGACCCTGTTTTTACTCTGTTTCGGCCGAACTCTTCCCTCTCTTTTCCGGCCACCGGCGCCGCCGGTTGCGGCATCCCATTCCCGAGATCGAACCCCCATCTCCCTCTCTTCCTTCCCTGAAAATTTCGACCGCCGGCGATCGGCCAATGGCCGGAAATCACGAAGAAAGGGGACGGATCCCCTGTTTTCTGATTTTTTTTCTTTGTTTTTGCCGCCGTCCTCCTCTTCGCCGCCGACCGAACCCCATCGTCAGCCGTTGTCGGATCTCCGGCCAAGCCACCGGAGCCCGAGCCACCGAGGGGGGGGACCTCACGGTCCTCCCCTGTTTCAGCCAAGGGTGGCCGCGGGAAAAGAAAAGAAGAAAGGAAGAAGAAGAAAAGAAAAAGAAAAGAAAAAGGAAAAAGAAAAAGAAAAGAAAAAGGAAAAAGAAAAAGAAAAGAAAAGAATAAAAATAAAAATAAAATAAATAAAATAAAAAGAAGAAGAAGGAGAGAATTTTCTTCTCTCTCCTTTCTCTCTTCTTTCTCTCTCTTTTCTCTCTCCTCTCTCTACCTTCTCTCTCTACATTTTCTCTCTCTAGATTCTCTCTCTAGACTTTTCTCTCTCTTTATGGATTTTATCTCTCTAGAATCTTTCTACTCTCTCTCTCTGATTGCATCATGAACCCTAGGATAAAATTGAGATGAAAATAAGATGATCTGAGATTGCTCCGAAATTCGTGCGATAGATATGATCCTAGTCCGATTCTATTCGAAATTGTAACACTTGATTCATATTGAGTCACCCTGATAGGACCTCTGATGATCTCGATCATGAGTGCCTCATCAGAAGGATACGAAAGTTTCTCTTTCCACTTTCTCTCTCTACTTTCTCTCTCTAGAATTTTCTCTCTCTTCATGGATTTTCTCTCTCTAAAAGTCTTATGGATCAGTGGAGGATCCTAATACTTAGATAAATCCTAATTTTGATTAATCCTAAGAGAGATCCTCGATTTGTGTATTAGGATCAATTATCGGTAATTTCTATATATGTGATTTTTATATTTGATCAGGGTCATGAAGAGATACGATTGTCTGCATAAGATATCAAGTGGAATATCTTGTTAGAGAAATTTATAAATCAAAGAAGAACATCGATTTCTGTGTTTGGATCAGTCACCGGTAAAGGTAAGAATCTCTGTACATGATCACTATTATATATATGCTATTTTACTGTTGGTCTTGCATTATTGGTTTTGCATTGTCGGATTTGAGATCGATGAATTTATTATATCTGAGATACTGTTATTTGATTTTGAGCATGAGTATGTTATGTCAATATATATGTATCAGAGATTGATGGCATGATTATATGGATATGACATATCTGAATTGATCATAATGCAAGACAGAATTGATTGATGAAATTAACACATAATGATTAAATGAAAAGAAAGAGATATATGGTATGGACTAGCCTTGTCATGTGGACAGCCGGCCAGGAGCTTATGCCTGGGACAGCCCGCCAGGAGCTTATGCCTGGGACAGCCCCCACTGGCTTACAGGTGGATCAGCCGGCCAGGAGCTCATGCCTGGGACAGCCCGCCAGGAGCTTATGCCTGGGACAGCCTCTCACGGGCTTTGGTACGTGGGACAGCCGGCCAGGAGCTCATCTTGGGACAGTCTTGAAAGACTTTTTAAAGTGGATTCGATCCGGATGATGACTGAGGTATAGACTTGGATAGTCCAGAGCCAGAAAGAAAATGTTAAAAATCATGTGATTATGAAAAGAGAAATGAAAGATAAGGCATGAAATAATTGTTGAACAAAAGTGTTTCACCTGTTAACATATGATGATGCATCTATTTTGACAAGACAGCAAATTTATGAATGTTTGCATTATTCTGGACATTGAACATGAGATTTTATATTTTATTGCTTATCCTTATTTTCAGACTATATTACTATATCAGTGTGATATGGGAATTCTTACTGGGCTGTAAAGCTCACACCCCTTCATCTTTCTTTTTTTTCTCAGAGTTGCAGGATGACTTAGATTGGCTATGGCTTGGATTTACGGGTGAGCAGAAGGATAAATAGAGTGTCATAGTATCTGATCAGAGAATTGAAGGAATGTTAATTGTTATTATGCAAGTTTTATGAATTACTGTTGAAATTAAATATTATGGTTGATAAGATTGTAATGATTTATTTGGCCTTGCATATTCTTTAGGGTTTACTCTAAGGAGTGTGCGGCCATCACGTATCCGACCCGGGTGTTGGGTTCGGGGCGTGACAGAATGGTATCAGAGCATAGGTTAGGATCATTAGGGATTATGATATAAGTGATTGGAATATGACAGAATAATATCAGAGCTTAGGTTTAAAATTTCTAAGATTATGAAGTGATATTAAAACTTTATGTAAAGATCAGTAGGATGTGACGGAGTGGCATTTGAGCTTAGAGCTTAGGTTACGTTTATTCGGAGACAATGATACAAGTGATTAGGATATGACAGAACAGTACTAGAACCCAAGTTTAAGGTCACTAGGGATTGTCATATAAATGATATCAAAACTTTGGGGTTATAATCACTAGAGTATGATTGATAATATCAGAGTTTAAGATTTGGATCATTAAAGGTATGATAGAATGATATTAGAGTTTAGGTTATGATCACTAGAAAATATGATTTAAGTGGTATTTGAGTTTAAGGTTATAATTATTCAAAATTGTAATTCTAGTGATATTTAAACTTAGGTTATGATCATAAGGAACATGATAGACATAAAACAAACGATCCGGTAATTAGATTTTGAATCAATAGATATTAAGATAAAATTTATGCATAAATGGCATATGATATCTATAATAGAATTGACGAGTTATATCTTGGATTTCAATTAGTAGGGTGGCCTGAATATAAGAAGAGTTGACCATGGAAGGAAGCGGGAGGTATTGATATGTTATGTTGAGTATACTCGATGATTTTGGAATGTTAAACTTATATGATTGAAGATCATGATACTTTTTCTAATTTCGATGATAATTATCTGATGCATTATGAATTTTAGATTTATCAAAAGAAAGTTAATTAGGGTATGGTCTAAGAAGAAATTTCATCATATGAGAGAGAAATATTTTTTGAACATTGAATCTATAAGAGGATCATATATGAAACTCAATTTTAAATGAAAAATATACTTGAATTTTATTATGAGAATATGAGATACACATCTTGGTAAAATTTTTGGTTACTCAAAATATCATATTCTGAATATGATTCCTTGATCTTTCAAGTTGCATTGAATTTCAAGTCAAAAGTTTATTTTTCTAAGTAGATCAAAAGTATTTTGATATTGTTGTTAAAGTAAAGAAGAAAATTTATTTTGTCAGAGTATGATATACAGGTTATGATAAAATCTTTAATAATTCATATTATTATCTTTGGATTAGATTTTTTTTTTTTTTTTGGTGATTGTTGAAGATGGTGAAGTGTATTAATCATTCAAGTCAAAGTTTGGATTTTTAAATTAAATTAAGATATCTTGTTAATGTTAAATTTTGAATGACTTATACAAGGGACAAGATTTTGTATGGATTTATCGATTAATATTAAGGGTTGTGATGAAGAGAGTTCTATAAGAAATAATCAAGTTAATTCTATTTATAAGGATGTTGACTTGAGTTCTTTTAGTTGTCAAATTAGAATTAATTCTTTTAAAAAAAGGAAGATTGATTTAGAAATTATCTAAATGATTGTAAGGTAAATCTAAGGTTAACTCTAATTGATTCTAGATATGTTGGATTCTTGAAGAGCGATGAAACTTATACAATAATTTCAAATATAGGAAGTAGATCAAGATTTAATTTTTATATGCTATGCCCAAAGGTAGTAAAGATGAAGAAACTTAAAATTTTGCCCTAAGTTTTATCTGAAATTTGAAGGTTGGATCTATCTTGGATCGATCTAACATATAAGGATATTTTTATCTTTGATATAATTATATAATTTGATAAACCAAGATCAGAGTGCGCAGCAAAAGCATGGTGGGTTAAATTGATTAGAAATATTAATTCTTTGATTCCGAAGATATTATGGAATGCATTAGTTGTTAATAAAGAATAATTTTTTTATCTGATCATAGTCGGATAATTTTTGTTAGTAGGTTGCTTCATTATAGATAATGCCAAGAAAGTTTAGATATCTCAAGTTTATTAATAGCTTGATAGTTCTGATATTAGTTCAAACTTAGAATGTCCTGACATAGATCTCATATTTTTTTTTTTTTAAAAAATCTAATATTGTTACTTGAACTGATATAGAAGATTAAGATTTTTCTTAAGATGAGAGTCTATATATAAAATTTATTGGAAAATCAAGTGAAGAAAGAAATCGATGATTGTAAAGAGTGCTCGATGTTTGATCTTTATTTATCAGGGGTAGTCTGAGATAATTATGAATTTTGAGTGAAATATATTAGACAAATAACGGTGGTATATTAATACAAGTTCAAAATATTACAGTTCTTCAAAAAGTTGAGAAATCAATAAGAAGGGATGAGTTTGAAATTTTAAATAATTTTGTTATAACAAGATCATGAGAAATAAATAATATATATGACATTATCGTAAGTTTGAGAATAACATGAAGAATGTATACTTTGAAATAGGTATCTCAAACAACATAACTTAATTTCGAGGACGAAATTATTTAAAGGAGGGGAGAATGTAACACCCCGGCCCAAAAAGCCCAAAGCCTTACAAAAAAAAAAAAAAAAAGAATGAAGAAGACTCCCGCTGGGAGTCTTCTTCCACCCAAATCACCGGTGGAGAGGTTGAATCCGAGGCGGATTCGACCTCCCCTACATCCTATAAAACCCCCCTCTCCTTCCCTCTAAGGTGAGCACCGGATTTTTCTTTTATTTCTCTCGAATTTTTTCCGTTGAAGCCGCGGATGTCCTCATCGTGTTCATCTCAAATACTTGCCGGAGACCTCACCGGAGTCGGAGGTAAGCCCTTCTCCTCTTTCCTCTCTTCTTTCCCATCCTTTCTATGGCTTCGTGCACTCCCGCCGGCCTTCGGGATCACCGAAAAATTCATGAATAAAATGACCCTGTTTTTACTCTGTTTCGGCCGAACTCTTCCCTCTCTTTTCCGGCCACCGGCGCCGCCGGTTGCGGCATCCCATTCCCGAGATCGAACCCCCATCTCCCTCTCTTCCTTCCCTGAAAATTTCGACCGCCGGCGATCGGCCAATGGCCGGAAATCACGAAGAAAGGGGACGGATCCCCTGTTTTCTGATTTTTTTTCTTTGTTTTTGCCGCCGTCCTCCTCTTCGCCGCCGACCGAACCCCATCGTCAGCCGTTGTCGGATCTCCGGCCAAGCCACCGGAGCCCGAGCCACCGAGGGGGGGGACCTCACGGTCCTCCCCTGTTTCAGCCAAGGGTGGCCGCGGGAAAAGAAAAGAAGAAAGGAAGAAGAAGAAAAGAAAAAGAAAAGAAAAAGGAAAAAGAAAAAGAAAAGAAAAAGGAAAAAGAAAAAGAAAAGAAAAGAATAAAAATAAAAATAAAATAAATAAAATAAAAAGAAGAAGAAGGAGAGAATTTTCTTCTCTCTCCTTTCTCTCTTCTTTCTCTCTCTTTTCTCTCTCCTCTCTCTACCTTCTCTCTCTACATTTTCTCTCTCTAGATTCTCTCTCTAGACTTTTCTCTCTCTTTATGGATTTTATCTCTCTAGAATCTTTCTACTCTCTCTCTCTGATTGCATCATGAACCCTAGGATAAAATTGAGATGAAAATAAGATGATCTGAGATTGCTCCGAAATTCGTGCGATAGATATGATCCTAGTCCGATTCTATTCGAAATTGTAACACTTGATTCATATTGAGTCACCCTGATAGGACCTCTGATGATCTCGATCATGAGTGCCTCATCAGAAGGATACGAAAGTTTCTCTTTCCACTTTCTCTCTCTACTTTCTCTCTCTAGAATTTTCTCTCTCTTCATGGATTTTCTCTCTCTAAAAGTCTTATGGATCAGTGGAGGATCCTAATACTTAGATAAATCCTAATTTTGATTAATCCTAAGAGAGATCCTCGATTTGTGTATTAGGATCAATTATCGGTAATTTCTATATATGTGATTTTTATATTTGATCAGGGTCATGAAGAGATACGATTGTCTGCATAAGATATCAAGTGGAATATCTTGTTAGAGAAATTTATAAATCAAAGAAGAACATCGATTTCTGTGTTTGGATTAGTCACCGGTAAAGGTAAGAATCTCTGTACATGATCACTATTATATATATGCTATTTTACTGTTGGTCTTGCATTATTGGTTTTGCATTGTCGGATTTGAGATCGATGAATTTATTATATCTGAGATACTGTTATTTGATTTTGAGCATGAGTATGTTATGTCAATATATATGTATCAGAGATTGATGGCATGATTATATGGATATGACATATCTGAATTGATCATAATGCAAGACAGAATTGATTGATGAAATTAACACATAATGATTAAATGAAAAGAAAGAGATATATGGTATGGACTAGCCTTGTCATGTGGAACAGCCGGCCAGGAGCTTATGCCTGGGACAGCCCGCCAGGAGCTTATGCCTGGGACAGCCCCCACTGGCTTACAGGTGGATCAGCCGGCCAGGAGCTCATGCCTGGGACAGCCCGCCAGGAGCTTATGCCTGGGACAGCCTCTCACGGGCTTTGGTACGTGGGACAGCCGGCCAGGAGCTCATCTTGGGACAGTCTTGAAAGACTTTTTAAAGTGGATTCGATCCGGATGATGACTGAGGTATAGACTTGGATAGTCCAGAGCCAGAAAGAAAATGTTAAAAATTATGTGATTATGAAAAGAGAAATGAAAGATAAGGCATGAAATAATTGTTGAACAAAAGTGTTTCACCTGTTAACATATGATGATGCATCTATTTTGACAAGACAGCAAATTTATGAATGTTTGCATTATTCTGGACATTGAACATGAGATTTTATATTTTATTGCTTATCCTTATTTTCAGACTATATTACTATATCAGTGTGATATGGGAATTCTTACTGGGCTGTAAAGCTCACACCCCTTCATCTTTCTTTTTTTTCTCAGAGTTGCAGGATGACTTAGATTGGCTATGGCTTGGATTTACGGGTGAGCAGAAGGATAAATAGAGTGTCATAGTATCTGATCAGAGAATTGAAGGAATGTTAATTGTTATTATGCAAGTTTTATAAATTACTGTTGAAATTAAATATTATGGTTGATAAGATTGTAATGATTTATTTGGCCTTGCATATTCTTTAGGGTTTACTCTAAGGAGTGTGCGGCCATCACGTATCCGACCCGGGTGTTGAATTCGGAGCGTGACAACAATATATATATATATATATATATATATATATATATATATATATATATATATATATATATATATATATATATTCACCAAAAGAATCCAAACCTAATACTACCACTAAGTAATGGGTCATGTCGGCAGCTATCTTTATCATTGGTTTTCGGGAGCCAATGATACTTCCACTTGTTATCCGATTCACAATTCTTGTCATTATTACCATCCTTATCCATCACAGCTGGTCTCTCAATGAATAGCTATCTCATTATTTAATATATATCTGCATCTATATCTTCTTATCCATCCGTATCCCTCAAGGAAAACAAATGCGGAGAAAATTTTGAAATAAATTAAAAAAGTTTTGCGAATTAGACTTGGACCAGATCCGATCTTTTCCACTTGACAGGCATAGGTAATTTTTATTATTTTACACATATTTTATTTTTTAATATCCATCGGTGTATTCATATGCAGTAGACTGTTATAATAAGTCCGATCTATTTTTTTTAAAAAAAAAATTCTACGCTACCAACAGAGCATGCATCAGAGTTTTTTATTGTCCATATTACGACCACAGGGAACAAACTATTCCGTTACTCCAAGTTCCATACATCTGGCTACTTTAGTCTATGCGAACACATCTTCAAAGCAGTGATTCCTTGACCAACCTTTCGAAATTCTGAAAAGAGGAGCCACCTGGTTGCGTTGCTCTGGTTGCACTCTCCTTCCACTCCACCGCCCTCCTCCGCATCTCCTTTCCCTTCTCCCCTACCATCAGCTCCCTCACCAACCTCTCCACATCCCCTCTCTTTACGTTGTTGTCAATCTCCATTCCAATGCCCCACTCTGTGCAGGCATACCTGCAATTGGTCTGCTGCTCAGCAAAGAATGGCCAACTTATTGTCGGCACTCCACCGCATACACTCTCCAACATCGAATTCCATCCGCAATGAGTCAAGAACACTCCGATGGACGGGTGTGAGAGCACCGCCTCCTGGGGGCACCAGTTCGCTAGCAGACCCCTCTCCTTGGTCTCGTTCAAGAACTCTTGTGGAAGCATGGCTGTGTCTCCTTTCACGAGGTCAGGTCTGATCACCCACAAGAAATCATGCTTGCTGTTAGCCAGCCCTCACGCGAACTCGATCAGCTGCTCGTTCGTCATCACCGTAATGCTTCCATAGTTCACGTACACGACTGACCCGGGCTCTCTCCCTTGGAGCCACTCCAAGCAAGTTTTGTCCTCCTTCCACAGGTTCGAGCTTATCGATGTTAAAGGGCCCGTGGTGATTTGGCGAGAGAGCAAGGATAAAGGGCCTATGGTGTAGATAGGAGGGAGCATCGATGCCATCGCATCCAATACAAAACGTTCGAATTCATCGAAGGTGTTTAATATGATCGCCGACCCCATGGATGATCTCTGGGCCTCACGATTACAGTAATTGAACATGATGTCCTTGGGGTCCAGCGTACGAAGGAAGGTGGGCAAGTCCCTTAGCCGGACATTCTTCATCCCCGATATCCAATCGATGGGTGTGTCGAGATATTCGTTGGTGAGATCACTGGCATCTGCGCACCAATTAAGAGGAAAGAACAGTAATTATTGATGAATCGATATTAGTGTGGCGGTATCTATTGGTTTAACTTGAGAAATTAAAGTTAGCTAGTAACCTTTGAGAGGAAAGATGCCTCTTTCCGTGAGATGTTGATAGTGGAGGTAGCCCATCATGCCACATGCACTAGTGGTCCAGAACAAGACCTCGGGGATTTGGAGCTCCTTCGCAGCATCGAGGGTGAAGCTCATGATCCCATCAGAAACTATGCATGACACCATCGGCGTAGGAGAGGAAGGGTCGTTGAGCTTAGTTATAAGGTCACGAAAGGGGGGAAGGCAATTTTTTGCGATGGAATCGCAAAGGGAGGGGATGTCTTGGGTGGCATCCTCGTCGGTAGGAAGGAGGCCGTCCGGGATGGACTCGAAGCGAAAGTCCGGGAGGCTGTCGAGGGAGGAGATGGCTCCGGACCTGAGGAGGCGGTTGTGGTTGAAGTGGGTGTTGACAAAGGTGATGTAGAAGCCATGGTAATGGAGGAGCTTGGCTAGCTTAAGCATGGGGGTTATGTGGCCTTGGGCTGGGTAGGGGATGCACACTGCATGAGGCTTCTCTGGAATGGGACCCATATTTCCTCTCTCTCTCTCTCTGTGTGTGCCTGTGCGCGCACCGAAAGGGCTTTTTTCTTTATTTTGGTTGAAGGAAGCAAAGGGCTTGGGTCCTCTTTGGTAGATGTAGAGGGCTTGGCCACCAAGATTTATATAGCCGTAGGGAGGAGTGTCTTGTTGGTTAAAAAAATGCCGTAAGAAAAAGCGTCCCGTCTTTGTTGGGTCAACAGCGAGCGGTGCAATTCAAATTATTGATCAACATCCATCCATATGAAAATATCTTTCTGATATCGCATGGGAAAATATGATACTAACTGGGGCGGAAACTCGGAAGGGATGGAAGGCGGTAGCGGCCCAGTTTGGCGGGAAGGTGGTCAACAGTTACACCTTACGTCTACATTTTATACACGTGTTTTTACGTGTTCCCAAACTGTGACCTATCCGGCTTGGTTGTACGAACGCCTTAGGATGCCCGTTTGTGCCGACTTACGGCTGGCCTGGAAACTACGGATTCAGGCCAGGGAAAATGCCAAACATCAATCACCAGTCTGTGGCGTATGATTACTTTCCCCTTCCAACTCCTTGCTCGGTGCACCGGCTCTACATGGGAGTGAAATGACTGGCTAAATAACATGCCCTTGATTAACACCTATATATCTAATCCCAAATGGGGTAAGAATTCGCAAGACTGCCGTGGCAGTCAGTAAATGTTTATTAAGCCTGATATCACTCCTTGCCATTTGGACAAAGGGTGCAGGGTTTGATCCGTATCTTGGGTGCAAGATAAATGGATGGGGATTAGCTCTTCTCCGTCTCAAAATGATCTGCAGGGATACAACGCAGCGTGACGCCTAACTTCTCGTAGCTGCAGTTGGGGGATTGACAGAAGGGCACGGTCCATAAATGCGTACCATGTGATATTAGGCATGCGTGTTTGGGGGCTGTCCAATCAAAACTTTTGACGGTGGCCATCAACGGCAACTGCAATCCTTGTCGAAGATACGATGCTTTATTAAATACGGATAGATAATGCTAAGGGGGGAAAGGACTCTGAGCATCATTTTAGGAGTTTTTTTTTTAAATAATATAAAAAAAATTATTTATTTAAATAATATAAATTTTAATTTATTTATGAATCTAATGCAAAAAGGATAAAATGTCATTTTGAATGACATTTTATCCAGGTCACGTCATCCATAATTTCTACGTAGAAGTCGTCAAAAAAAAAAAAAAATAGAAAACATCATTTTAATGACTTTTTTAAAAACATTATTCAAAATGACGTTTTCTATTTTTTTTCCAAAAAAAAAAAATAGAAAAGAATGAGAAAAAAATAAAATTTATAATTTTAAAATTATAAATAAATAAAAATTTTAATTTTTAATAAAATTTAAAATATAAAAATTTAAATTTTTAATTGAAATAAAGAAGATAATTTTAGATGATTTTTTCTTTTCAAATTAATTTTTTTTAAAAAATATCTAAACAAAAATTTTAATAATTTTAAAAATTAAAAATATCATAGAGAAAGAAAAAAGGAGAAAGAAATGCGAAAGAAATAAAAATTATAAATTTGAATTTAAAAAAATAAAAATTTAAAATTTAATTCAAAAACACCATTTCAAATTCTTTCTCCATTTCAAATTAATTTTTTTAAAAAAATATTCAAAAAAATAAAAAATTAAAAAAATAAAAAGTGCCATTAAAAAATCAAAAATTTAAAAAAAATAAAAAATTTAGAAAAATAAAAAAAAAATAAGAATTATAATTTGAAATTTAAAATAAATAAAATTTTTTAAATTAAAAAAATAAAAAATATCATTTCAAATTATTTTTCTAATTTTAAATTAATTTATTTAAAAAAAATTCCAAAGAAATAAAAAATAGCCTAAAAAAATTTCATAAAAATAGGAAAAAAATGAAAAAATAGAAAAATTATATAATTACAAATTTGAATTAAAAAAAATTAAATTTTTAATTTGAATTAAATTTTGATAAAAAAATAAATTCCATAAAAAAGTGAAAAAATGAGGAAAAA
Organism: Elaeis guineensis; assembly: GCF_000442705.2. Taxonomy (NCBI): domain Eukaryota; kingdom Viridiplantae; phylum Streptophyta; class Magnoliopsida; order Arecales; family Arecaceae; genus Elaeis; species Elaeis guineensis. The sequence goes on along the minus strand of NC_025995.2, from coordinate 98,682,121 downwards.
ATGTGAAAAAAAAATTATAAATTAAAATTTAAAAAAAATAAAAAGTTTAACTTTAATTCAAATAAAAAATATCATTTCAAATTACGTTGTCCATTTCAAATTATTTTTTAAAAAAATTATCTAAAGAAAAGAAAAAAAATGTTGTAAAAAATAAAAAATACCATTAAAAAAAGAAAAAAAGGAAAAAAATAGAATTGAAGAAAAATAGGAATTGTAATTGTAATTAAAAAATAAAATTTTAAATTTTAAGAAATAAAAATTCTAATTATAATTGAAATAAAAAATATCATTTTAAATAACTAAAAAAATGGAAAAGAATGAGAAAAAAAATAAAATATATAATTTTAAATTTAAAAATAAATAAAAATTTTAATTTTGAATAAAATTTAAAATATAAAAATTTGAATTTTTAAATAAAATAAAAAAGATAATTTTAAATTTTTTTTCTTTTCAAATTAATTTTTTTAAAAATATCTAAAAAAATCTTAAAAATTTAAAAATTAAAAATATCATAGAAAAAGAAAAAAAGAGAAAAAATATGAAAAAAATAAAAATTATAATTTTGAATTTAAAAAAATAAAAATTTTAATTAAAAATTATAAATTTAAAATTTAAAAAAAATAAGAATTTTAACTTTAATTCAAATAAAAAATATCATTTCAAATTATTTTATCCCTTTCAAATTATTTTTTGAAAAAAATATCTGAAGAAAAGAAAAAAATTGATGTAAAAAATAAAAAATATCATAAAAAAAGAAAAAAGGAAAAAAAATGAATTGAAAAAAATAAGAATTGTAATTCTAATTCAAAAACAAAATTTATAATTTTGAATTTTAAGAAATAAAAATTCTAATTATAATTCCAATAAAAAAACATCATTTTAAATAACTAAATTAATTTAAATTTAATTTTTAAAAAATAATGTAAATAAAGGAAGAAAATACTTAAAAAAAATGCCAAAAAGATAAAAAAAGGTAAAAAATGAGGAAAAAATATAAATTTAAAATTTAAAATTTGAAAAATAAAAATTTTAATTTTAATTCAAATAAAAAAAATAATTTCAAATTATTTTCTCCCTTTAAAATTTTTTCTTAAAAAAATATTTCAAATAAAATATTAAAAAATTAAAGAAATAAAATATACCATAAAAAAAGAAAAGATGAGAAAGAAATGGTAAAAAAATAAAAGGTATAATTTTGAATTTAAAAAAAAATTCTAATTTTAATTCAAATAAAAAATATCATTTCAACTTACTTTTCTCATTTAAAATTAAATTTTAAAAAAATATAAAAAAATAATAAATTAAAAAAATAAAAAGTACCATAAAGAAGCCATAAATATAAAAAAAATAAAAAAATTATAATTATAATTTTAAATTTGAAAGAAATAAAATTTTTAATTTTAATTAAAATAAAAAATATAATTCAAATAAGAGACATCATTTCAAATTACTTTCTCTATTTAAAATTAATTAACTTTTTTTCCATACCACACCGTACGTACTTGTTCGTGCCTGTATCAGATCGAGATGTACCAATACGATCTGATTCATCTCATAATTAAATTATTCGATATATTATTATTATTTACGTTATAATTTTTATAGTCCTTTTAGCATAACTTTTTTTCTCCAATATTTTGAGACACATTCGAGTATGTGTATCCATATGCACAAAGCATAATATCCGATCACTTAAAATTAAATAATATAAAATAAAATCAATATTTAATATTATTAAATAAAATAAAAATGTCAAGCATACAAAAAATAGTACAATAAAAATATAAAAAATACTAAGTACAAATATAACAAAGACTAAATCCCACAAGGACATCGCGGTGCCCGTGGTCGCTTGGACCTTCTCAGGAAGGTCCTCGCCGGCTGCTCTTGCTGTGATGGCTCCTCTCCTATATCAGTGGAGGAGATCTGCTAATCATGCTGCTCAAGAATAACTGATGCTATCGGATCATCTACGGACTGAGAGACCTGTTCAACCCTCTCATCTGGATACACGGATGGACCTGAAAAGAAAGTATCATACTCATGTGGCCAACTGGTATCCGATGATGTCATCTGGAGGATGTAGGAAGAAGAAGGCGCTGCCATCTGTGGATCAAAAGACGGTGGCATCTGTGCAATATCTAATGATGACATCTGCGGAATATGCGGTGATGGCATATGTGAAACATATGGTGACAGTGTATATTTCATATCTGGCGTCGGGACTGCTCCATACCAAGGCACACAGCTATATGGATCAACACCAATCGCCACCAATGTTTCGGAGCTTGTTCTCTCTATCTCCCGTAGTATCCGAATCCGTTCGTCCTCATCAGTCGTAGATAAAGCACGACGAGCGTCCAACACAAGATTCGACATAGAATAAATCTACAAAATAAAAATAAAACAGTCAGTATACTGTAAAATATAAAATAAAAATATAAAATAAAAATATAATACAAATAACATAAAGTAATTTTCATAATCTTACCAAAAGATGCACAGTAGAACTCTCGCCCTCATATCCAGAAACTGCATACCGAGGCTGTCCAATGACTCGCACCGTAATGCTAAAAAATCAAACCATGTAGTCATCGGTATATGAATGGCTTCTCAAAATAGGATCACCATGAACAATGTGATCTCGACGTGCATTCCAAATATCGATGTACTCTGTATGTCTGATACGCCAGTCAATACGAGCTCTCCCTCGTCGATCAATACGATGAAATTCCTGGCTGGTATCAAACTGCTCTAGGATGTCCTGAATTTGACCAAACTGTCGCAGGACACGATCGGAAAGATGTCACTCTACTACATCAAAACAAATAAGTGGCACCCTAGCAGTCCATATGTCATGTTCAATTGTACACATCTGCGATAGTATAGCCAATATCTCATCTGTATATGGCTTCCACAAAAACTGATAGAGTTAAAATAAAAAAAATTAGTAAGCTAAAATTTTAATAGATTATGAATACTGTAAAATGATATTTGTAAAAAATTTAAAATTTATCCGTCTATATGTATCAACTAATGTATCCAACTGGCACCTATAAACCCGTGCCACTCTCATCGATACGTGATGAATGTTGAATGCAACGTTACATCTGTTTCACAATCTACTCATGTTAAATAAATTTTATCAAATTTAAAACAGTAAGTTTGAAATAAAAAAAATAATATTTTGATACCTATATCCCAATGATCCATCTAGTCTGAATGGAATATCAGGATCCTGCTGCTCTGATGGTATCTCGAGCAACTGTCATCGTAATGGACTGATAGTCGGCATATGCTCCAATACCCAAATCTACAAATTTCAAAACAATCATACATGATATACCCAATATAAAATATAATTGAATATTAAAAATAAAAATTTTTAATTCACATACCTATAATAATACAAGATAACCATCAATCTCGCTCTGATCAGCATAAAAACCCCGACATATAGCTCTATATAGGCAAGCTAGTACTGCATTGCCCCAACTAAGTCTACGAGCGAAGTCTAAATCTTCTAATAATGGCAAAAATATCAACTTCATCTTATTCGATGAAGTATCGGATAATAGGATACCACCTAACAACCGCAGCACCTGACCCCTAACATACTGCTGCACCATCTCCTCTAGTGCATCATCCATAATATGAAAATATCGATAACGATCATCCAAACACTCAATCCTGAGTCGTGAATGATCGAAAAAATATGCGTCGGGCTCAAACCCTAGCAATCGCAAGCACAAAGCCTGCCACTCCAGAATGGTAAGCGTAGGATCAACTCCGGTAACTAGATCGCCATCAACTGGTAGTCCAATAAGGATGTTGACATCCTGTAAAGTGATGGTCATCTCACCAAATGGAAGATGAAATGTGTGTGTCTCTGGATGCCATCTCTCAAGCAAAGCAGTAATAAGACCAACGTCCATCTGTATACGACCAATCTGATATACTTCATAAAATCTAAGATATCGTAAATAATCTAGCACTCTATGTGGGATGTCCTCTGTCCTCCAGAAGTCAGCATCGGATTGTCGTAGACGAAGATGTCTGGACTCCTACAATAAAATATAATAATTAGATAATGTATATGACTTTTTCAAAAAAAAATAAATAGTAAATAGGATTAGAATGCTTACGCCGTCATCTAAAATAGTATGTGATCGATGGTGCTCCTGCAATGTAAGAATACTACTGTCTCGAGGACTGGGATACCGCGGATCGTAAGCCATAATATGCTAATGAATTTAAAATAATGATATTATCACAGATGTATTAAAAAATAAGATACAATATATTTTAAGAAAAATATATTTTAAATACAATATTATCACACAATACAACTTAAATACAAAATTCAGTTCATCTCAAGATATTAAATACGTATATTCAAATACAATCTCACAGAAATACATAAAACAATGATGAAAATAAGTCTTCGGAGCCTTTAATCACTACAAGAAATTTAGTTTTTTGTGACAAGCAATGTTGTCACTGAAACTTGGAATATTGTCACTGATGAATTTCTCTGACAACAAACTATTGTCACTAGCCGGTCGTAATTGCTTCATCGCTAAAACCATTTATGACAACTTAAATTTCTTGTCACTGAATCATTTCTTTTCTGTGACAATAGAGCTTGTCACTTAATGTACTTTTTGCTGTCGCCAATACAATGAAATGGGCATGCCTTGAAGGATCTTGTGACAATAGTAAATCTATTTAGAGATGAGTTCTCTTATTGCAGAAAAGTCTTACAGAGACAAGAGTTTCACTTGTCACTGAAAATAAAATTTGTGACAACTTAACTTGTCACAGAAACAAATCATTCTTATCACAATGCAATAACGTAAATTGGTTTTGGGACAATAATGACTCTGTTTAGTGATAAAGTTTCTTGTCACTGAAATAGCTTAAAGTGACAAGAACTTTTGTTGTCACTGAAAATAAAATTTGTGACAAGTTAACTTGTCACAGAAACAAATCATTCTTGTCACAATGCAATAACGTAAATTGGTTTTGGGACAATAATGACTCTGTTTAGTGATAAAATTTTTTTGTCACTGAAATAGCTTAAAGTGACAAGAACTTTTGTTGTCATGAAAAATCTCATATGTGACAACTTGTTATTATCACTAAAATTTAGTGTATATGGCTACAGAAATTCATCTCATTCACAAGCAAACTAAGAATCCAAATACATCTTTCTCAATGTTTGCATTTCAGTAGATATCCAAAATAAAAATCACAAGATAGTACCAGTAGTTCATAAGCACTCCATATGCTATTTAATTGATCAAAATCAACAGTACATGATCCAAGACATCCAAGAAATTTTCAATTTCATTGTTTGAAATTCGACAGGACATCCAAAATTAATTTAAAAAAAATACTGACTAGTACCTATAGTTCATAAGCACCCTACATTCTACTTAACTGATCAAAACTAACAGCCTATGACATCCATATTTTCAAATTGAAGCTAGTTGATGTACTCCCATAATGCCAACAGAAGTAGCTGCCCATATTATTCCTGCATATAAACAAGGTTTGGATTAGTAAATGATTGGCTAGAATAAAGTTTTGAGTAATTAAAGTCTAGCAACCTCTAGATAAGCAACAGATTATCCACTAAAAATTTTTAAAAAAAAATAAGGCAACTTTTTTTGCATATAATTTGTAAATTTATACCTCATATTGAAAAGTTGAGACAACAAGAAAGGTTTTCAATCCATGTTTTCAATGGATTACACAAGAAATGAGCTCAGGCATGTTAGCAATTAAACTTCTAAAATAAAAAATTAAAAAAAAAAAATTGACTATATATTAAGAATCTCAATTCAAAGTTGCCATTCCTAGAATTATAAAAAATTATGGATCTCACACTCTTAGAATGCAGCACTGTACCTAAGTATACTATAGCTGATTGATTGTTGTTTATATTCCTCTCTTATAGATCATTGAAAATAAGAAAAAAAATATTATATTTAACTTTTCTACTTTCTTAAAAGTAAAAAATTCTTACTTGGTCAAGGTTCATGCATTGAGGAAGATGAAGCTCTTGATTGGAAGAAAGTTTCAAAAAAGGCAGCAAAGCGAGCTTGGATCATAGCATTAACTTTTTCATTAACTTGTTCCTCCATTTGAGCTTGAATCTCAGCTCTAACCTCATCTTGCAATTGAGCTCGAACGTCTTCTCTAATGCTATCCACCAACGATTTCTTAGCTTGTTCGACAGCTCTTTGTACCTCTTCTTGTACATTTTCATTATACCTAACTCTCTTAGATGGTGCCTTCTTTCCAGCACCTTTGCCACGAAAATAACCAGACTTTTGGCCAAGTACTTACAGTAATATGTCATCACGAGTCATTTGGGATTCATTCTCTTGTGTTTGTTGAACAACCTCCTCAAGTTGTTCCTGCAATAGATTATCAAAGATTAGATGCCAAAATAATGCATAATGAATTTTAAGAACAATAAGAAAAGTTTTTTAACTAACATGGATCTCCTTGGATTTAGGGTCAGACCATACTAATTCTCCTTCTTTATTTTTCTTAGTGTGCTGAATCAACCAAACCTGATCTGGTGGTGCTTTTTTACCTGTTTCTGGGTCCCTCTGAAATGAATCACAAAAAAATAAATATTTTATTTAGAAATTCCTAAAACTATGTTAAATCTTCAATTTATTCTAAAAACTTACAGTTGATTCTTCAACTTCAGCATAAGATCGGGTGCCACATGTATGCTTAGTAACTAGCTTTGCCCTATTTGCTGCATTTCGCTTGCTTACTTTCTACAAACAATTGATACATGCAACTAACATCATCTATAAATCCAAAATGATGATGTATATATTTTAAATATAAATTAAATTTTAATTTACAAAAATCTGAAAAGCATCAGAGCTGAAGTATGCCATCATATATTTCCAATCTTCTGGAGTAACATCTTCAGGAATATTAGCCAACCTCTCTTCATCAGTTCTAAATTTCTTATATAAATCATGCAAGCGATTTCTCCAACCTCTATAAAGTCGTTGCATGGTAGCCAAGACAAAAGCACATAAACGATATTCATTCCTATCATCTTCCATCTTAAACTTCTCCTAGAAGACACAAACAATGTAAATTGTATGTTAATATATATAAATAGAAATAAACAAGATACTAAAATCAATCATAAATATTTAATTTACCTTTACTTGTAGCCACATTCGCTCACCTACTCTATTTGCCACATCTGGCCAATTTTTTGTGGTTAATGAAACTTGTGTCCTGACAACATAACCACAAAAATTGACAATATCTCTAGCATTTTCTCCTACTGCTCTCAGTATATCATGAGGGATGCTAACTTTCAATGGTCCATTCTTTGTTCTCATATCAACCTTAATACATTTGTAACGCCCACGCACATTCTTACTTGAAACAGTTGCTATAAAAAATAAATTACAATTAGTATAACTAAATTTAAGTAGAATAAATTAAAAGTTTCAGCTATAAATAAAATATTATTATACCAGCATTACTACAATGACTAGAAACTCTTGGTTGAGTTTGAAGTTGCTGTCCATGGGATTGACTTTGCTGCAATTCAAGCATCTGGTCTTGGTGTTCATTTGTCTGCTGGTTTTGTTGGTCCCAAAGTTGTGCCTCTTCTTGTGATTGATTTTGCCGCAGCCTTTCTCGATGAGGTGATGTAACTTCATTTGTTTGAAATCTTATATCAATAACAGGGCGTTGTCCTCGTCCACCAATTCGTGCACCTCTTTCTCTACATCTAACCATTTCCTAATAAAAATAATAAGCAAGCTTTTTAGTAAAAGTTTAACTAATTATCAGCAACATCTACTAAATGCACAAAAAAATATGAATATGCCATCAGAAGATACAAAAATAACATGAACACAATAAAATGATTTAAATTAAAATACCTGTTGGTCATCACATAATGTTTCTGTCACTAGCTTGATCTGTTATTTATATTTCTCTTTTCAGAATAAAGGTGTCATGAAGAAGTGTTATGGGTGATGTATGATGGTGAGCGAAAGCTATAAGGGAGAAAGAAAGTCTACAAATAATTTCCTCCATTGGTTTTGCTTTGCTTGTAAGCTAAGGGAGTAAGAAAAGTTTACTTCAAAAAAAAACAAAAGGGAACAAGGAGAGTGTGCCAAATCATCATTTGCTTCACTTGTATACAATCATACCTGCAAACATATTATAAATACAGAGGACAACCAAATAACATTTGTAATCAAGGTTTATGTAACCATTTTTTATGAGGTGTCCATGCTAATAAATCACTTCCCAAAGTAGGTTAGGGAAGGATTTGGGCCAAAATATCTCATAAAACAACCAAGAACCTTTACCAAATAGATAAGTTGGTACCTTTAACTAAATGAAAAAGAAAAAAAAAAGGTACCTCCAATTTGTCCTCACTTTTAAGGACCAGGGGAGGGTTGGCTGTTGAAATTTGCATCACCCGAGTGGTGCCCCATCTTACTTCTAGAGCAATCACAAGGAGAGCAGTACCCATTCTCTCAGATTAATCAAGCAGAAAATTATTAATACAGTTGAACTATTCAATCAGTCTAAGCTTTTGTATGGTGACATTCCTCCATCCTATATATATTCTCCTGTATTTATTCAACCCATATCACACATCTGGATCTTACATCTGAGACTCACTGCCTGATGAACAGATTGGTATCATATTCATATTATCATGAGAACACAACTCTATAAACTGATAGTTAGGAGCCAAAAAAAAAATAGAGCTTGGAAGTCTGACATCATGGATTTAGTATCATATTCGTATTATCATTTGAATAGAACTCCATAAATTGAAAATAAAGAAACCAAAGAAAAATCTTTTCAATCAAAAATCCCCAAACCCTACAAAATATCATGCTTCTACCTAGATTAGCTCTCCAAAACCTCAAGCTCACATCGCTGCAACTCACATAAAATCCCATATCATCGGAACCTCAAAACCCCTCTAATATCCTTAGATGCTCTCCTTCTCCATAGATCTCCAAAAACAGATAACGAAATGAAAAGAAAAAGATGCAAAAACCAAAGGAAAATGATCAATCTATGAGGGAAAAGGGCATACCTTTGATTTTTTCTATCCGTCCTCTGTTTCGTCTATTTTTTTGATATTTTCCCTGGATTTTCCTCTGTTGTTTATGAGGCATAATCAGGTGGGGAGGCTTGGAGCGGCCAAATGGGGAAGACGAGGGGTTTTGGGCCTCTTTCCCATGAAACCAAGAACAACGCGCGAAGATTGGTTTCTCAGCGGCAGAAAATTTTTCATTAAATGAGCATTAAAAGTACTTAAAATGGGTTAAAAATACGGAACAATCCCGTCATAGGGGTCGACTCATGCCTGGGGGTCGACTCATGGGTCGACCTCTGTGGAAAAACATCAGAAAATGAGAAGGGAAGCACGGTTCTGTAAAATTGACCTAAAACCCGCAGAGGTCGACTCATGGGTCGACTCATGCCTTGGGGGTCGACTCATGGGTCGACTCACAGGGTGTGCCAAGTTTGTGCCATCCAAAAATTCAGCGTGCCAATCATCTCATATGCCATGGGTCGACTCATGTTTTTCAAACATGAATATCTTTCAAAATACAAGTCTAAAAATAATAAAATTTTCACCAATGGATCACAAATCTTTTGTTCTATGATTTGATGCTTTCAAATCAGAGTTTGGTAAAATTATGATTTTGCCCCTGAAGAGCAATAAATCTTTTTCAAGTGAAAGTCAATAGTACCCCTTCAAATGCTTTGTAATCATCAAAATCAATCCAAGGAGCAACAAGAATGGGCATATCTATACAAAAAGACTTTTGGTATTAGAGCCGGGGTTTTGAGTTCTAACTTTTAATATAGTATGACGGCCTCCTCCAAATCCAATCCAATGTGCACTAGAATATTTTCTTCAATGGAGTTATCAATTGGAAGGGTGCCAGTTGTGAGTTCTCTCACATCACTACTAATAGGTGTGGGGGTTTCTGGGATTGAGTACTTGTGAAGAAGTGGTAAACATGAAGGAGATGAAACGTTTCGTTTCTTCTTCTTCTTCTTCTTCCTCTTCTTTTTTTTTTTTTAGAGGGCAAAGAAAGGGCTTCCAATCAGGGGTTTGGTGCTTAATATTTTTTTGTTTCAGTGACGAGTAAATATTGTCATTGAATTTTTTTCTGTGACAAGAAAATATTTTCTGTGACAAGTAATTATTGTCACCGATGCCTTTTAGTGACAGAATTTTAATTCTTGTCATGAATAATATTTTATTTTTCTAACTAATATTTTAGTTTTTTGCACTTTTATTTAATGACAAGTTTTAGTGACAAGAAAAATTTTTTTGTCACCAATAATTAATAATCTATGACAAGGATATTTGTTTGTCACTAAAATAAATCAATTGATGCTAATCAGTGACGAGCATGATTTCTTATCATAGAATATTTATTTTCAGTGGCAAAAATTTTTTTTGCCACAAAACACTTGCCACTATAGATAAGATTTCTTATAGTGAATTTCTTCCACTGTTTGAAGTTGAAGTATGTTGAAGTATCCTAGGACAGCGACGGCGGTCATGACCCTGTTCCCTACAAATGCCACAGTGGTTCTTACTTCTTATTTGCCTATCATCCATCTCATTTTGTAGTCTTGTTGACTTTGGTCTACCTTTCTGCTTGGGTCTCAAACGATGATGATCAGGAATACATTTGAACATACATGTATGCATCCAATAATCTTTGTGTGGTAATGGATTAAAGTCACAACTCCAAGTATTCATATATGCTGTAATTGTACATGCATCATTCATTTAAAATGGTATTTTTTATTTTTTTTTGGACGACGTCTACGTAGAAATTATGGATGACGTGGTCTGGATAAAACGTCATTCAAAATGATGTTTTATCCTTTTTGCATTAGATTCGTAAATAAGTTAGAATTTATATTATTTAGATAAATATATTTTTTTTGTATTATTTAGAAAGAAGACTCATCTTTTTAGGGGGAGAATTTTACGCCCAAATGCCTCCGTATTGCGTGCATCATGTGTAATTGGACTGCACAAATCCCATGGTGGATAACACACCATACGATCTTTTATATTTTATTATTTTTTAATTATGTACTCTCTATCATGTATATGCTTCGAGATTTGTCTTGACTTACATCTGCTGCATACAATAATTTCTCCAACAAACGTTAATTATAAAATAATTTATTTAATAACAGAAAGGTACCTATAAAAAACAGAAAGGAACCAAACACCGCTCTATTTATAGCCATCCATAGATATCAAATAGTACTTATTTCTCATTACATAATCTCTAGGCCTGCAATGCTTCGGCTCGGTGGGATTTGGAATCTTTCGAACCAGGACCACGTGAGTTGGCTTCCAAGCATCACGCATCTGAGTAATAGAGAAGAAATGACGTAACAGCATTACATACATCCCGTTTTACAGTAGACCATTAAACTTTGAAGAAAGAGCAAGAAAACGCATAGGCTCTGAAGCCTCTTGTCCGAAAAAATTTATTGCCTGGACCACGCCTTGGTAAACCAGCGCGCATCTCAGAGCATGTGCACGGTAGATAACGTGCAATTGGGAATTTGTGAAATACAATGGTTAATGTGGCGTGTAAACCATCGTGGGATTTGGATGGTCTACCTGGATGTGGTCCTGCCAATAATTTCCCCTTGTCCGATCCCAATGACTTCAAATGGTCTACCTGGATATGGTCCAGCATTGAAGTGCCGCCTTTGTTTGAAAAAAATGCGTAAAGGCATCAAAATAGAATCCTTCCCTCCTCTCCGAGTTCATAACCTGCAGAATTCTATTTCTCCTCCCGATAACAGTCGATTGGTGATAGAACCTAATTATATTCGTATCTCTATTCTGCAGCCATTGAAGTCTTGTTTTTTACAGCCACAATGTTGCATTCTCTGCAATTTGTGACACTCATTAGGTTGGAGCCTAATTAAGTATCTGTAATTCATCCTCCCCAATTACACGCTCTGCCTCCCTTTGCTGGGTTTCTGTAATCACAATCTCCCACTCATTTGTCCTTCTCAGAATATTATCGATTGTCTATTCCAAGTTTCGAGAGCGGCTCTAGTGGCACTCTGAATTCTCTCACTCTTTTTTGTTCCTTTTTTTTTAGAAGCTGTCTTATTCTGCTAGGCAGCTACTAATTAATCCTTTCTGTATTCTTTGCCGTCGGGCTCAATCATATGGGTGGTCCATAATCTCCTTTTCAATCACAGGAAAGAAAAAATCTCATGCAGCTCTCAAACTTCTGAGACGTTATGTGTGGGCAGATCCATTAGTATGAATATGCCAAGCATTGTGAACAACCTTTTAGGACTCGCGCATCAACAACACGAAGGTTTTCAGTGAAAAGGGGCAGAACCCCTCACGGCCTGCTTGAAGGCATCAAATCTTTCGAAATCAAACGTAGGGTTTGCTTTTATGACATTCCTTGAACTGTGTAAAAGATACCTGTTCATCAAGGTCCAATGAACAAATATATGGTTTATTAGTCAGGATATTATTGGATGGACCACATCCAATCAATCAATTCAAATCCCGGGGCATATTCCGGTGGATAAGATGAATTCTCACTGTCTTAATCTTGAGTGACTATTAGATGGGTCACTGGACCTTATCCTATTTGTCCACATGTAATAGTCTGGCCACAAATGAACGTCACCCTAAAGGGGGCCCACTTCTGTCTCCGTTCCCTGCCTGACAATCTTAGCCCAACATCATTCATCCCTTACGCTCGCCTGTAATAGAACATCACCTTTTTCACTTCTTACTCCCACCCTATTCTATACTACGCTTCTACTTTGTGTACTGATCATTACTCAAATGAATGGGGGGAAGTGCCTTGCTTTCTCCACTCTAGTCAAAAAAAAAAAAAAGTGAGAAGGATGATGAGTGATATATGCTCCTGAGAAGAGTTCCGACTATTGAGTATTCACCAGTCCTGACTTTGGTCGCCCTCACATTCATGCCTGTCCTCTCTGATTATTACACCAGGTAAGATTTTCCCCAAGAAAGCCCAAATCAAACATCTCACTAGTTCTCATGAACTCCTTAAAATCTTGACCTCCCAATTAGCAGTGAATGCTAGACCTCCCCTCTTCTCAGAAGCAGTAATAATACAACTGAAGTTGCCCACAATCACTTAAGGCAATTAAAGCTCGGGAAGCCTTTCCAATCTTCTCCCGAAGTTCTCTCCCGACATGACCATCGGTGGTGTTATAGATAGCAGCGAATATCCGGGGACTTGAATTAGTAGAAACAGTACCATAAATCACTTGATTTGTATAGCGTACAAAATCAATCTCTCCCAAAACAAAGTTATTTTGCATGTGCATGCTGGGGCTTGTGTATTTCAATGCTGCAGCCCAAGCCAAATTGAGATTGGGTTGGGCTTAGGCCGCAATATTGCCGGTTGCATCTTATATGTTACTTCTCTTCAACATGGCCTCAAACTTATTTATAATAATATAATATTACTTTATTGTATTATATTAGTGTAATATCTCTTTACAATAAGATAATATGATTTATTTTAATATAGTATTTCTTTATAATAATATAATATTACTTTATTGTATTATATTAGTATAGTATTTTTTTACAATAAATTGGTATTACATTATCATATTATAGTATTACTTTACAACAATACAGTATTATTTTATAATAGTGTAGTATAATTTTATAAAAATGTAGTATTCTTTTATAATAGTGTAGTGCCGCTTTTATTATAGTATAATATTATTTTATAATAGTATAATATTACTTTATAATAATATAGTGTTGCTTTATAATTGTAAGAGTAATTGTGTCATTTTATCCTGAGTAGTTGCTTTTAAGTTATGTTTCAAATGGATAGGATTGTTTATTCGAAACTTAAATGGATAGTTATTTTTAAATTTAAATTTAATTAAATATTTTTTATTAGTTTTTTTTATAATAAAATTAATACAGAAAAGATAAGGAGCTCCTGACATTAGGTTGATATTGGATCTCAAAAGAGTCGCTCCACTTGGAGCTCTGTAGCCAATGTCCTTTTTGACAGAAAAAGGCGTCTTGCTAATGAGCCTAGGATGTTTAAGAAGCATAAGCTGTACGTCAGATGCATGCCACTTACCTTTGAGTGGTGTGAGGCCTCTGTCAATGAGATGCTGGTGGTGGAGGTAAGTCATAAAGCCACAGGCACTCGTGGTCCAGAATAAAATCTCAGGGATGCCAAACTTTGGCAACGTCAAGAGTTAAGCCCATGACACCATCAGAGATGATGCATGTCAGTGGGGGAACCTCAGAGGCAGAGATGTTGATCTTTAGTATGAGGCTGCGGAAGGGAGAAAGGCGGTTCTTTTTTGGATTGGAAAAGCAGAGTGTGGGGATATCTCTGGTGACGTCGTCGTAGAGTGGAAGGCCATCAGGGATGGTCTCAAAGCGGAAATCTTCCAGGCTTCTCAGGGCAGAGGGGCCATAGGATTGGAGCAAGCGGCTGTGGATGTATTCCATGTTGACGAAGGTGATGTGGAATCCACGGGAATGAAGGAGCTTGGCTAGGTTTGGCAAGGGGTTAACGTGACCCTCTCCTGGGACAGGGATCAACAAAACATAGGCTCCTCGGAGGACCCGTTTGGTTCGTTGGAAAAAATTTTTTTCTCATAAAGTTATATCAACAAAACATGAGGCTCCTCCGATGGCCCTTTTGATTCATAGAAAAAAAAAAAAAAAATTTAAAAATAAAAGTTTGCTATGTTTAGTTGATTGTGAAAAAATGACTTATTGCAGTGTAGCTTATGTTTAGTTGAGGATCTATTTTTTCAGAAAAACTATGTAAAATACTTATTATACCCCTAATAGATATAAAATCATATATTTTTGCTCCTAAACTTTATATAAATATAAATATTATATTTATATTAATATAAATATAATATTAATATATTATAATGTAATATAAAAATATAATAATTTATTATATTAATATAATACTAATATATATTAATATTATATTAATATAATTGTTGCTTCTTATTTCGGCTAGGTCAGAAGGCGGACGTCTGATCCTTGTGCAGGAAGTACTGGAGTGACCTGCAAAAGAAGTCCGAACATGAGATTTTCACCCCTGCGAGGATCTTTCGATGCTCAAGTCAGATTCAGAGAATAAAAATAGTAGCAATGAGTTCTCTGAGAGGGATTGCTTACTTGGGTCCTTGGAGCTTTTGTTATTTGAAGAAGAGGACTGAAAAAATGTGCGACTGAGAAAATTCAAAAATCTCGGGCCATTAATCACGTCGTCGTGGTATTATAGTTCTCATTCGCTCATGTAGAGTGAGGAGACTGTTACTGGCAATATATTGAGTGGGAGATTTGAATATCCTTAAAGATCGTGCTTGACCTGTTGGCCTTCTTAAATTAGGTGAGTGGTGTTACCTCATGGTACATGAGGGTCCCACTTATTAATTGCATGGGTTGTCAATCAGGAGCTATGAGTATGAAGATTTTAGCCTTCATATACTCCCCACATGGGAGTATTTATTATTTTTGGCCTTTTCTGCATGGTGTCACTCAAGTGGAGTCTCAGCTCATCATGAAGATAGCCAAGTATAGAAACACCTCAGCTTGGATATAGCTCATCTCAGCCTCATATAGCTTAGCTCAGTATGAATATAGCTCATCTCAGCATGAATATACTGTGGATGCCTCTTCACAATATACATATGGCTCAGCCACTCTAGAATCTACGTTCCGGATATAAATCTGAGGCATCAAAGTACCCCCGTAATACTATCCCCTACTTCTGAGTCTGAAAATCAAACGAAAGGAGTACTGCTGATATGATGCCTCGAGCTCAGAGACGTCCATCCATGCATCCCATTAAGGCATTTTTGCTCTGCTCGGCATTTTTGCTCTTCACTTCACACGAGCAGCATTTTTACTCTTTTCATCTTATGAACGGCATTTTTGCTCTACTCGACATTTTTGTTCTGCTCTTCATACGAGCGGCATTTTTGCTCTGCTCATCTTGTGAGTAGCATTTTTGTTCTGCTTTTCATATGAGCAGCATTTTTGCTCTACTCATCTTGTAAGAGGCATTATTGTTCTGCTATTTACACGAGTGGTATTTTTATTCTACTCTTCATACGAGCGGCATTTTTGCTCTGCTCATCTTGTGAGTGGCATTTTTACTCTGCTCTTCATACGAGCAGCATTTTTACTCGGCTCTTCATACGAGGGGCATTTTTGCTCGGCTCTTCATACGAGTGGCATTTTTACTCTGCTCATCTTGTGAGCTCTTCATTCAAGCAGTATTTTTACTCTGCTCTTCATACAACTGGCATTTTTACTCCGCTCATCTTGTGAGTGGCATTTTTTCTCTACTCTTCATAAGAGCGATATTTTTGCTCTACTCTTTATACAAGCAGAATTTTTGCTCTACTCATCTTGTGAGCAATATTTTTGCTCTACTCTTCATATAAGCGACATTTTTGCTCTGCTCTTCATACGAGCAATATTTTTGCTTTGCTCATCTTGTGAGCGGTATTTTTGTTCTACTTTTCACATGAGCGGTATTTTTGCTCTACTCTTTATATGAGTGATATTTTTGTATTGCTCTTCATATGGACGGCATTTTTACTCAGCTCATCTTGTGAGCGGTATTTTTGTTCTATTCTTCATACGAGCGACATTTTTGCTCTGCTCGTGATTGTAGACTGAGAATCCTTTTGATTAGCCCTCCGAAGGTCCTTTTAGGTCTCTCTCTGCTTCTCGCATGACTTGGGCTATACAGGGATCTTATAAGTTAGGTCTATCTCTAAGTCATCGAGGTATTATCGTCGATTGTAGATTGAGAATCTTATAAGTTAGTCCTCTAGAGGTCCCTTTGGGTCTCCCTCTGCTCGAATTTAACTTCACCTTAGATCTATAGATTTTTAGCTCGGATCTGCAGGTTATACCTCGGATTTGCCTTCACTTTACCTCGGTTGGTTGATTTTTATCTCAGATTGGCCTTCACCTTGGATCTTGTCGCTTGGAGTCTAGCCTTGGAGTCTGGCCATCGGGCTAGGTGCCATGTCTGAGATAGTAGAATTCCCAGCGGGTGTTGCCAGCCTGGATGCCGGCCTGGCCGAAGTGGATGCATCTCCCCATGAAAGGATCGGGGAAGAAGATGGATAATGAGCACCAGGACTTCTTGGCTGAGCCTTTCGGAACACATCTAGAGTTTCTGCGCATGCGTCCGTCCTTTATCGGGGTCGAGCCCATCGAATTCGAGCTATCGTAGGTGGTTTTGGTGCTACTGGAAGCGGAAGGAAGCTGTAGTCGGAGTAGATCCTCTTTCTCATGGGGTTTCTATGCACATGCGAAATCATGTACGTTGATGACCTCTGCTGGACCTGGGAGGACTGGCACTGCGAGCTCAGACATGTGTCCGGGGAGCTCAGATGGCTAGATCCGCCTGCTAACGGCTTCGGCACCGAGGACGTGCGGAGAAAGCATGGGGAGTTGTCGGCCTTCTACTTTGGATGCACCCATTTCAGTCGGGCTTACCTTGGAGAGGTTCACTTGCGGGCAATCTTGGCACCGACGGATGCAAGGATACGCACAAGGAACCTTAGACCTACAGATCCGACAAGGCTCATCACCGTTAGGGGCATCAGACTAGAGTGGAGCGACCCCAGGCTTCGGATCTAGGTGACAAGGGAGGCACGCATGGAGAAGACCTTATGGCCAAGGATCTGGTGACCTCGACCACATGCGAAGATGCACGAGGAAGCTCAGAGAAGCCTTAAAGCCTCAAATCTTGGCTCCAGTGCCGATGGGAGTGCCCGTATGCCTGGAGGTGCAGGGGTGCCAGGAGGAATTAGGACCACCAGTCTCACCAGCAACGTGCACGACGGCATGTGGGGCTTCATGGCCCCCAATCCGGTGATTTGGGGGCACCGATCCGGTGGGTACGCACGTGAGAGAGGTGTCGGGCTCTATCGGAAGGACTTCGAGCCCTCTTCCTTTTTGCTTCGGCGTCAGCAGGGTGAATGGGAAGAAATTCCTAAAGGAAGCAAGAAAACAGAGGTCCTTCCATGGTCGAATGGTAGATGGGGTAGGTGTTGGGAAATATGTTCCAAAAGTCAATCGTCAAGCTGTTGATGGTTGAGCAACCAAATATTATAATTGATTTGTTAATAAATAAAATATATTTTTGATATTTTTATTATAAGTTTTCATCTTCTAACGAACTCCGTTGTTATGATGAAATTCTTAGGACTATTTAAGTTCGATAAAGAGAGGATTTATCGATTAGTCCTTAAAATTATTCACAACCAAATGATAGGCTGTTAATAAGGACGACAGCTTCTATCGAGCATAGATCGCTGTAGGTCATATGGGTTGGTTGTCCTCTTAACCAAAGAGTGTGGAGACACTGGTATGGCATACATGTGAGATGTAAGGGTACATTATCATTGAACGTGACCAACTCCAGAATATTCTGCTGTCGAGAATATCTCTGATGGGATATAGGTATAAGTGTCTCTTAGACCTGAGATCGCCTCAACGACTTGCAAGCAACTCACTGTGTTTTGGTACTGGACTAACTAAATTTCTAATTCAGTGATGGAAGGTTTCTGGGCACAGTCAAGTACTTGCGAAGTCAGAGTGTGATCGAGATGGAATTGACCACTCCAACAGTTGGAGAAGAATGAGTCGCTGTATTTCAATTTAGCAAAATCTTGGTCAGGATGATCCATCAGATGGATTTGATATTTTGAAATATAATATGGACAATCTGATCAGAGTTGACAGTTGAACTCTGAGGTGTCCTATGATCATTTTGATCAAGGAGATGAATTATATAGAAACTATATCCGCATGGGTTCTAAGGATGTTGTTCTACACATTCGACCTATCCGACCGTTAGGTACCATTGCTAATTGATCACTTCGATTGGTACAGAAATTTATTCCTATGCTACCGACTTAGATTCGGACCTATGAGATCACACACATTAGAGTTCATGATCCGATCGGATGGTTGATCAACGATTAAAAATCGTTCTAGGGTTAAACGATCAATACGATTGATATTTAACCTAGTGTAAGTGTTGCAGGAGAATCGATTAGCTATTCGATTGCTAATTGACTTAATTTGATTAAGTCAATGGACTGAGATTAAGTCTAATTGAATATGATTTAATTAGATTTAGTTTGAGCTTGATTGGATCAAGTCCAATTGATTTATTGGATAAGCCAAGTGCAAGAAAAAACTAGTCCTAGTTCAATTAGGACTTGGGTCAACCTAATTTTTAATTTGATTAGAAAATTAAAATAGATTTAAATCTAATTTAATCTGATTAAATTAAGTTTCTAATTGGATTAAGATCTATTTTAATTGGGTTGATCTAATTTTGATTTGATTTAGTATGAGAAATCAAATTAAAACAAGTCATAAGATAGAATCCTAGTAAGACTAGGATTCTACCTTGCGCCACATAAGCCCCCCATGCTCTCTCTCTTATTCCACGCCAATTCTCTCTTATTTTGTATGATAAAAATCCTCTCCCAGGTCTTCACCATGCCCAAAAGGTTTCCTCTCTTCTTTCTTGCATGGAAGATGGTTGTGGATCAAATCAAAGTAGGAATAAGTTTGGATTTCAAAATCTATAGTTTTAGAAATCCAAAACTCTTTTCTTTTTGCACCGATTTTATCCAAATTTTTTTTGAGATTTTTGTTACTTTTATGGCACTTGATAGGCACCCTTTGCTATTAGTCCATGCACAAAAAGAAGGAGGAGGTGCCCAAGAGTTGGGCCTCCTTATCTTGCCATGTTTGGATAAACCTTGACTATGTATTTGACCTAGATAAGGACTCTATCATATCTCTCTATATAAAATGAATTTTTTTATAAAATTTTTGTAAAAAATAGATCAAAGAGAGACCTTTAGGGCATCCAAAAATCAAAGAGAAAGAAAGTTGGAACATGGAGATATAATAGACACAAGATAGGGTGTCTAGAAAGAGCAAAGAGAAGAAGAAGAGGGTCTTCTTCTAGGGTTGTTGTGTTCATCTTTTTCCTTCCTCTATCTTGAGTTTTCTGAGAGCATCTCAAATCTGAAACTCCTTCTCCTACTTTTCATCTTTGGAAGAGTCCAAATCAAGAAGAAGGAGGCACCTGATCAACCATCGAAGAAGGATCAGCGCAGTACTAGCATACTGTGCTGATTTTCTGGAGCAGGACTTCTGATCGAGATTCGTGGGCTCGTGTGGACGACTCCTAGAGGTCGGACGTATGAGCGACTCACAACATCATCCTCAAGCCTGGATCAGCAAGGTTAGAACGTCTAACTTGCAAGGTAATAGATCAGATCTATTGTTTATTACCCACATTAGATGTAGCATAGAAACATGTTGATATGATCAACATATAGTTCATTCTCTATATATTTTAATTTCTGATTTAATGTCATGTAATAATCATATAATAAGATCTTAGATCTAAAAAATTTTTGATTTTATAAAATAAATTTTGATTTATTTTAGTCTTCCGCTGTATGATCTTGAAAAAGTTTCAAGATCTAATCCTGAAATCCTAGATCTGGTTCCTTCAATTGGTATCAGAGCCAAGTTGTTTATTACATGATTATTTATACATGCTTAGATTATTTCTTAAATTAGATCTAATTTATAATCTGATTATTAAATCTAAAATTAAAATTTTTAGATCAATCACGAACTGCAAGGTTGTCCTGCTGTAAGGTTTATTCCTTACAGTGCAAAGGTTGTCCTAGTTCGTATAGATCTATCTTTAATCATAAATTTATTAGATATGATCTAGATTAAATTTATGATTTATTAAATTTAAAAGATATTTAAATCTAAAATAAAATCTCTTTGTTAATATAATCTACGCAAAGAACCATCATATTTTTGTCTGAAAAATTTACGCAGTTTAAAGTTGAAATTGTTTCAATTACATGAACCTGTTTAGATTAGATCTAAAATAGTTTCATGTTTATTTCATTTGCATCTTGATTATGAATCAAATATGCAACTTGGTTGGTGGAACCATGTTGTAAAATTATTTTACAAACATAAAAATTATTTTCAAAAAGCCAAACCCCAACTCTCAACCCAAAACTTAATTGAGAATTAAGAAGTTGTTTTGATTAGGTTTTAGGATTGTGAATTAAAAAACCTAAGACACAAAGCATAACACATTGGGTTAATGGGTTAGTAAAAATTAGGTCCATTAATTGGGTTAGACCTAAGGTTAGATTAAAGATGGATTTAATTAGAGAATTGACTAAATCTAATCAATTGTTGTTTTAGATTAGGTCAAGGATTCTCTAGATCAATTACAATAGTTGTAGTTGGTCAAGTCTATGTCTTTAACGAGAACCAAATGGACTTGATTCTTGGCTAAGTGGTCTAGCATGAACTGTTAGGTTGATCCAATCGAAACTAATTAAACCAGTTGGTGTCTAAGGTAAACCAGACTGATGGTTTTTTATTGGGAGCCCGCTTACCTAGCCATTTCTGATGGTGTCTAAGGCAAGCTTTGGCAAACCTTCCCATCGATCGAACTTATCTGGCCTCTTGGTAAAATTATATTTTGATTGGATCACTTGACTATTCGAGCTGATCCATGTCAGCTAGGTAAATCAATGTGACTGATTTAGGTGCTCCTAGACCAGCCCTTTAATGGTCTCCCTTAAGCTGACTTGGTGAAGCCAGTAGGAGGATCATGATAAGCTGGTTCATCTGACCTCATCATCTAAATTAATTAAATTCTCTAAAATTATTAGATCCTTAAAATAAAATAGTTATGGTAATAACTAGATCATAGCCTCCCATTAAGTGGATGATAATGGGTCTATCAGTTGGATAATCATTGGAGGCCCAAAGGCCTGGTGCTTATCGGCTAATGAAATTATCATTCATAATATGATTTTTTGACTGCATCTTTCTAAATGGTGGTTAGGTTAGCCAACCAAAGTTGGACCTAATCATTCAATGGCTAGATGGGCCAAGTATGGTCATGTTAATGGTTGGACCTAACCAGACCTTTTCAGTAGAGGCCAAAGCCTACTGATTAGGGACTGGGGCAAAATTAAAATTACTAAAAATTATTTAGAGAAACAATTGATTATGAACCTATCCTTAGATGTACATAGGTTAGCCAACCAAAATTGAGCTTGTGTGCAGTCTAAATGAATTTTAGTACCCACTAAGGAATTAGGGTAATTCCTCGAATTGAAGGTAGAAGCTACCAATTCGAATAAAATAGTGGAAAAAACCTTTTGATTAAAGTCTAAATTTTTAGGTTTAATGAATTAATTACTAATTAAGTTATAATTTTTCTTTGTGCAAATATGGTCACTTCCCTATCACTTCAATTATTGTTGGACAATGATAAGTTGGTGGGATCTAACTTCGGTAGCTGGTACCGAAAGTTGAAGATAGTTCTGGAGCATGAACGGATCCTATATATGATAACGGATCCTGTACCTGAGGAGCCAGCTGTCAATGCATGTGGAACAGTCAGAGATACTTACTAGAAGTGGCCCAGTGATCGGATCACAGTGCGCTGCATCATGCTGGCTGCCATGAGCGATGAGTTTAGTCGCAAATTTGAGATGGCTCAGTCAAAGGACTTGCTTCAAGTGTTGGAGGATGCCTTTGACACACCTGATGACGTGGAGAGGCACAAGACTAGTTGTACATGATCATGTATTGTGCCTCTGTCATTGATCATGTATTGTATATGATCGAGCTGATGGAGCGTTTGAGCAAGCTCAGCTTTTCCTTGCATGAGCAGCTTGGGAAAGATACAATACTGAACTCGCTGCCCAGTCTTATCTCCCATTCCTCACTCATTATAGAATGACAAAGCCTGAAATAAACTACCATGGGTTACTGGAGTTGCTTCAGAACTTTGAGAAGGATCACCAACTCCACAAGGAGTCGGTGAACTTAGTGGGAAGTTCGTCTTCTAATTCTTGACCCTTTAAGAAAGGAAAGAAGAACAAGAAGAAGAAAGTGAAGAAGGTGTAAGTTCAGGCAGGGACATCTGTGCAGGGCCAGACCAGAAAGATCAAGTCCGATAAGAGTCTATTCTATTGGCAAGCATCCTAGATTAGATAGTGTATCAGATATCTACTTATGGTACTGTAGGCTAGGTCATATAAACAAGAACAGAATAAACAGGTTGACTCAAGAGGGAATCCTCGAAGTCAGTGATTGTGAATCACTTCCAACCTGTGAGTCCTGTCTTTTCGGAGAGGAGAGAGGGAGGGGAGAGAGAGAGGGTTTCATGTGAAGGGATGTCGGCTCAACATATAATAAATGAATAACTATTAGCGATGAAATTTTCATCTTTTAATATACTTATTCACGACGAAAAATAATTTTCATCGCCAATAAGGCCCGCTAAAATTTCTCACTAATTTTTTTTTAAAAAAAAAATTCATCCAAAAAATTTATGAAATAAATTATTGATGATAGAAATAAAAATATGCATCGTTAATAATTATATTAGCAATGAAAATACAGTTTTCATCGTCAATAAATATCGTCCAAAAATTTTTTTTTTCTCTAACAATTTTTTCTTCAAAAAAAATTTTAAAAAATATTTTTAAAATGGTTTTATCAAAGAAAATTTTTTTCATCACTAATAATTTTTTTTCCATTAACAAATTTTTCTTCACAAAAATTGATTAAAATAATATTTTTAAAACCTGATTGCCAACAAAAAATAAATTTATGTTGCAAATAATTTTTTTAAAAAAAATTTAAAGACTATTTGTAACAAAAATTTGGTTTATGTCGTGAATAATTAAAAAAAATATCTTAAATTTTTTCAATCTAAAAAAAATCTTTTCAATAATAATTTCATAAAAAAATTAATTTTGAATTTTTCCACCAAGAAAATTTTTCATCCAAAAAATTTAATAAAAAAATGATATTAAAAAAATATTCATGATGAGAAATAAAATTAATTTTCTTTAATCTAAAATAAATTTGATCTAAAAAATTTTTTCAGAATAATTTCATCAAAAAAATTAATTATTTATTAATAAAAAAATTATATAAATAGTTAATTTATAATTTTTTCTTCAAAAAAACTTTTAAAAAAAATATATAAAAAATATAATTACAATAAAAAGTTTAATTTACGTTGCTAATAATTGTTATAAGAACAATTCTTCGGCTTCCGTAATGGAATGGACACTATAGGTGATCGATAGCTTTGAGATCTTTGATCATCAAGGAGCTCATCTTTTATTAGAGTCCTCGTTCTGAAAGTCAGAGTACGAGAATATCATGGTGATTCTGAGATCATGAGAGAAATCCATCAAGATTGAAATTTAGAGGATAGAGTAAGGACAGGAAGTTAGAAGTCCAGAAGCTCATATATTACATGTGAGGATCGAGCTTGAGAAATTATGTGAGCATCAAAGATTAATTAACTAGAATCAAAATAAACCTGTGGGTAGTGCAAGTTGTGTTATAAAGCATAAGCTTATATTTATACTTTACATTACTAGGAAGATGAGTGCTCGTATTGTTTGTCTTCTCATGATTGAAACTCCTACAGAGATATATTTGAGCGTCGATCGATGCAAAAAGTGTGGTACCTTTTGAGATCATAGAAGCCATGCTAGAATGCGCTGCTTAACTATATAATTTCTGCATGAAAGGAGGCTTCTTTCATGTAGCTTAAGACAGACACTCCATCAGAAAGATTCATTGATATTACTAGTAATAGTGACAGTGATGAGCAGATGAATTTTACATCGCAAATAAACGTATAGCTCATTTCATTCAAAAGAATCTATTCATACTACTCTGCGAATATCATCCACTTTCATATAATTTTTTCATACAAAAAGTTCAGTCTGAATCATAACTCACATTTGCTTCTTTACCATATAAAAGGATAAAAGATGTATATAGTTGCTACAAAAATTAGATGCAGTTGCCTTACACAAAATCAAAAATTTTAATTTTATGATTTTTTTTTAATTTTTAATTTTTAAATATTGAAGATGAAAATATTTTAGTCGTAAATATTTTTTTCATCATACATATTTTTAATTAAGTATTTATGACATAAATTTTTTTCATCATAAATACTAAATTATTTACGATAAAAAAATTTTTGTTACAAATTATTAATAATTTTTGATTTTTTTTAAATATTTGGTTTTTTTAAATATTGATGATGAAAATATCTTCATCGTAAATAATTAAGTATTGATGACAAATTTTTTTTTTATTGAAATACTTGATTATTTATGATGGATAATTTTCATTGCAAATAATAACTAATTTTTTATTTTTTTAATTTTTAATTTATTTTAAAATATTGATGATGAAAATATTTTCATCATAATAATCAAGTATTTATGATAAATTTTATTTTTCATCATAAATATTTGATTATTTACGATGAAAAATTTTTATCGTAAATAATCAGTAATTTTTAAATTTTTTTGAATATTGACGACGATAATATTTTCTTTGTAAATAAGATTATTGGCGGCGAAAATAAGTTTTCTGTCAGAAATACATAAATTATTTATGATGAAAATATTTTCATAGATAATATTTAAAAATTTAAAATTAAAATAAATGATAAATTATTTATGATAAAAATATTCATCGTAAATAATAGGTATTTACGATAAAAAAAAATTTATCGCTGATATGTAACTAGTTGTGATGAAATATTATTTTCATCGTAAATATTTAATTATTTATGATGAATATTTTTTTTATCATAAATAATGTTATTGATGATGAAAATATTTTTATTGAAAATAATTTTTTCGTAAAACAACTATTTTTTTATAGTGTGCATATGAGTAAATAACATAAATAGTCCACTCCAATGAGAGTGCCATTGGATCGACACTTGGTTTAAGGGAATTCAATGCTCCACAATAGCTTTTGAATCAGCCAGCTTGCGACTTCCATGAACAGCAAAAGACACACCTGAGCAGCGACAATGCAGCAGTTACTATAAAAAACCATGAAACTATGAAGGAGTGATTACTTGTCACTTGTACAATCCATCATCTGCATCCAAAGAATTGCGCATTTCTGGAATCGGCCATCAAAACATCAAATTGAGCAGCGGGCAAATTATCGCTGTGGTTAATATTAATATCTCCATTTAAGGCTGCCTTCGAAAAGAAACCAGCAGCTTGGTTTAAACATGAACACCGTCAATCTTTGAATGGTTGATTTCCAGTACCATATATCATTTAGGATTGGGAAATAGTGGCTTCTACGTACGTAAAGAAGGATTGGTAATCTATTTAATTATAGTTAAGGTATCTCCTGTTGGGAGAATATGGTCAGCAACCAATGTAACAAAGTCCACAAATACCCTCCCTCTTATATGAAACTATCAGGAGATCAATTAATATGTCAATTATCAATTAACTAATCAACCCACTAGTGTATGTGCCAATGCAACAAAAAAGGGTTTCCCACTAAAAAATTTTATTCGAAAAGGTCAGCTAGAGAGTGAGAATCGATAAGGTGTGAAATAAGATTCTCTACCGCTTCATTATATGCTGAATGTTGACAAACAGAAGTATAAACAGAAGAAGAATAGAAAAGAGGGTGAAGACGAAAATTTCAGAGGAAGAAGGATACATCTCTAGGACCAAATGGGCCCTTTTTATTAATTTTCATGGGCTCAATTTAGGAATTATACAAATATATTTTCCTCTAATTAGACGATTGTATTCCTAATCAGAGGGATTCAATTTAAGAATTATACAAATATATTTCTCTCTAATTAGACGATTGCATTCCTAATTAGAGGGATTCAATTTAGGAATTATACAAATATATTTTCCTCTAATTAGATGATTGCATTCCTAATCAGAGGGATTTACAGCTCATTTCAACACTCCCCCTCAAGATGGGTTATAGATATCATAAAGACCCATCTTGTCACGAATAAATGAAAAAGAAGGCACACTAAGACCTTTGATCAAAATATCTGCTAGTTGACTAGCAGATCGCACATAAGGCATACAAATGATTCTGGCATCAAGCTTTTTCTTGATAAAATGTAGATCGATCTCGATGTGCTTCATCCGATCATGCTGTACTGGATTATTAGCAATATTGATTGCTGCCTTATTGTCACAATATAGCATAAGAGGCGATGACTGATAAAGGCCTAGATCCAATAACAAGATCCGCAATCATAAAATTTCGCACACGCCATGTGCCATAGCTCGATACTCTGCTTCAGCAGTAGATCGAGCAACTACATTCTGTTTCTTGCTTCGCCAAGTGACTAGATTACCTCCAACAAAAGTACAGTAACCTGAGGTAGAGCGACGGTCATCAAGTGATCCAGCCCAATCAGCATCTGTATAACACTCCACCCGTAGGTTGCCATGATTAGAATAAAGTAAACCACGACCAGGACAGCTTTTGAGGTAACGAAGTATCCATGTCACAGCATCCATATGAACTGAACGTGGATCATGCATAAACTGACTTACCACACTAACGGCGAATGCAATATCAGGCCGTGTATGAGATAGATAAATCAAACGTCCTACCAATCGTTGATAACGTTCTCGATCAATAGGAACACCGGTATCAGCTACTAGTCGATGATTTTGTTCAATAGGAGTAGCAATAGGTCGACATCCCAACATACCGACTTCTGTAACAAGATCTAGAATATATTTTCTTTGGGAGAGAAAAATTTCTTTTGAAGAACGAGCAACTTCTATCCCAAAAAAATATCGAAGATATCCAAGATCCTTCACCTCAAATGCCTGTGCTAGCTGAGCCTTCAAATGAGCTATCTCCTCAGAATCATCTCCTGTGACCACAATATCATCAACATAGACAATCAAAATATCAATCTTACCCTTGTTGTGCCGAAAGAAGAGTGTGTGATCTGCATTGCTTTGTTTATACCCCATCTGAATAATTGCTTGTCGGAAGCGATCGAACCAAGCACGAGGTGACTGCTTTAAACCATAAAGAGATCGTCGTAACTGGCATACTTTGCCCACTGTTTGAGCAGTAGCAAATCCTGGAGGAACATCCATATATACTTCCTCCTGAAGTTCTCCATGAAGAAAAGCGTTCTTTACATCGAGCTGGAATAGATCCCATCCGAAATTAGCAGCACATGATATAAGGATTCTAACAGAGTTTATTTTTGCAACAGGTGCAAAAGTTTCATCATAGTCGATGCCATAAGTCTGTGTATATCCTTTTGCTACCAAGCGAGCTTTGTACCGTTCAACAGTACCCTCAGGTGTCTGTTTAACTGTAAAAATCCATTTGCATCCCACAGTTTGTTTACCAGCTGGCAAAGGTACAAGTTTTCATGTATTATTTTTTTCTAGTGCTTGCATTTCTTCAAGCATGGCGGCTTTCCACTTGGGATTTTCCTTAGCAACCTTCCAGTTCTCGGGTATGGAGACAGAGGACAAAGAAGCTATAAAACTCTGATAAGATGGAGAGAGAGACTCATAGGATACAAAGTTAGTGATGTCATGTTTGTACCCTACTCCATCCTTAAGTCGAGTAGGAATACCAGCATGACGAGTAGGCTTCCGTAAAGCAATAGGAACATTTAGATCATCATTATCTAATGTAAACTGGATGGGAGGTACAGGAGAATTACCATTAGTCGTAGAAGATGAAACCGTTGGGACAGGAGAGGAAGACCTGGAGACTGGAGAATGCGTAATAGACTCTGAGAGAAGAGATGAATCAGATAAAACAAGCTGTGGGAGAGTCTCAGATGCAGTTTCAGATGCTTCTCCTTGAGTGTCAGATGCTTCTCCTTGAGTGTCAGATGCACCATTTGTACCAACATCCACAGTAACATCCACAGTAATAGTACTCCCTCCAGAAGACTCCCCCTCTCGACCAGTTTCAGAGATAACGGGAGAGGAAGAGGACACAGAAGATATATAGAATGGTTCAGACTCCCGAAATATTACATCAATGCTGATAAACATCTTCCGCTCAGTCGGACACCAACATTTGTATCCTTTTTGAGTAGCTGAATATCCTACAAAAATGCACTTGAGGGCACGAGCGTCAAGCTTGCCAACCGAAGGTCGATGATCCCGAACAAAACAAACACAACCAAATACCTTGGGGGGAATTATAAAAGAATTAGTTTCTTGCAGGCATTCAAGAGGAGTCTTGTAGTCCAAAGTTCGAAGTGGCATTCGGTTAATCAGATATGCTGCAGTTAATACTGCTTCTCCCCATAAGAATTTAGGAACATTCATAGAAAACATCAAACATTTTGTCACTTCAAGAAGGTGTCTATTCTTTCTTTCAGCAACTCCATTTTGAGCCGGTGTGTCAACACACGTCGTTTGATGTATAATTCCATTATTATGTATATACTCCTCAAATTCTTTATTAAGATATTCTGTCCCATTGTCAGAGCGAAAAATCTTAAGAGTTGCTCCATATTGAGTACCAATCATTTTATGAAAATCTCTAAATGACTGAAATACTTCATTCTTATTTTTCAATAGATAAACCCAAGTGCAACGACTAAAACAATCAATAAAAGTGACGAACCACTGATGACCAGAAATAGCGGTGGCCCACAGGATCCCCATACATCAGAATGAACTACCTCAAACATTGCTTTACTACATCGGCCTGAGTTTGGATAAGTACTTCTAGTGTGTTTAGCTAGTTCACAGGCATCACATACAAGCTTCTCTTTATATATTTCAAAAATAGATGGAAATATACGAGCTAAGGGAGTAAATGAAAGATGACCAAGCCTGCGGTGTTGGAGCAACAGATCCTCCTTTTGTGAAGATGAAACAGTCAAACTGATTTCTGAGTAGCCTTCAGACACTCCTCCCTCCAAATAGTAGAGCCCATTACGCATTATGCCAGTCCCAAGTTTCCTCCCTGTCTTTGGTTCCTGAAAGACACAATTGTTTTGAAAAAAGTTACGGCACAATCAAGATCATTTGTAATAGCACTAATGGATAGGAGATTTATAGAAAATCTTGGGACATGTAGAACAGATGATAAGGGTAATTCGGAAGTGCATTTGATAGATCCTTTTCTAGAAATAGGGGTAAAGGAGCCATCAGCAAGACAAACTTTATCACGACCGGAACAGGGAATATAAGACACAAAATCTCTAAAAGATCCAGTCATATGATTGGATGCTCCAGAATCAACAACCCATGGAGAAAAATTACTACAGTTAAGAGCATGAATTTGATCACTGATACCTATTTGGGCAAAATTACCCTGAGAACTGGCTGGTTGATTTGAAGAATCTTCTGTGGAAGTGCTGCTTTCAGAAATATTTACACCAGATCTGAATTTTTTCAAAAGTTGCATTTTTTCAACTGATAAATCTCCCATAGAAGAAAAATGAGCCTGATTATACTGATCTCGGCCTCTACCAAAACGACCACCTCCACGACCACGGCCTCTATTTGGATGACCATGTAGCTCATAGCAGTAAGCTTTGATGTGGCCCGGCTTATGACAGTGGTCACAAATTTTAACCCCACGAGGTCGAGGCTGAGTTTCTTGAGCAGAATTAGGAGTAGAGCTTCCAAAAGTATTAGGCTGTACCACAAGTACAGATCGTATAGCTGTGTTCATAGAAGAAGACATAGTGGTTAATCGAGTTTCTTCACTAAGAACCAAAGAAATAGTTTCATCAAGAGTTGGCCACTTCTGTGTACTAAGAATAGAAGAGCGTCGATACTCAAACTCTGGGTTTAGTCCATCCAAAAAATTCACAAGTCGCTGTCGCTCTATCCATTTGCGAAACTCATCAACATCACCAGGATGAGTAGGGGTAAAGGGATTATAAAAATCAAAATCGTTCCACAACCTTTTTAATTCTCCAACATACTCTGTTACAGATCGGGAACCTTGATTAAGTCCTCGAAGCTCTCGTTGGATCTTATGGGCATACATATTATTGCCTTTATAAGAATAAGTTGTAGCTACAGCCTGCCATAACTCATAAGCATTCGTTAGTGCCTCAACCGTATGAGCAACACTTGGTACCATAGAGGCAAAGAGCCATGCTACCACCCGAGAGTTATTAGAATTCCACTGTCTAACAGCTATCCCATCTCCTTCTGGCCTTTTTACAGTACCACTTATAAACCCCTCAAGATTGTGAGAATCCAAAATTAGACGAACATGTCGCGTCCAACTTAAGTAGGTACCCGGCCCATCCAATTTGACCGGGTTAGTTTCTAGGATGATCTTTGAAAACTCACTACCCGAGATACGAGATTCCATCATCCTAACCATTAACTTTTCTAAATCCTCCATGGTTAAAGGAGTTTTATCACCCATAAGAAAAAAACTTAAATGATCAAGTAAACAAGAACAATCTTGAGGGAGAAAATTGAAGTTTTCTCACCAACGATCTGAGATAAACTCAGATGATGAAAAAATATCGAATCTCTGCTTCCATGAAAGGTGCCTTGATAATATTCAGAAACTCCAAAACTGGACGCTCCATTGTTGTTCCAGAAAAAACAGCATCTACAATTGGAGACACATATGACAGCAGTAGAGGTTCTCCCTTTTTTTTTTTGTATTTAAAAAATACCTAATAAGGGATGAGAACTGTTTTCAACCCCGTAGTTCTTGAGTGGAAATGGTGGTGGCGTCGATGGCAGCGGCGGTAGCAGCGACAGCGGTGGCGATTGCAGTGGCGATGGCAGAAGCAGCGACAGCAGTGGCGGCGGCGATGATGGCTGCGGCAGTGGAGGCGGCGATCATAGTGGAGAAGGCTCAGGCAGCGGCGGCGGCGACGATGGCCGCGGCAGCGGAGGCGGCGATCATAGCAGAGGCGGTGATGAAGATGAAGGGATGCGAGAGAGAGAGAGTGAGAGATTTAACGGAAATGGAGAATGGCTTTCAAGGTTTGCAGGGATCCAAAGAGAGAGCAGCGACGATGGTTTGAAGGGGGAACAGATCCCACTCTGTTTGAGAGGAGAGATTTGAGTTGTAGACGATCGGCGGTTGAAGAGACGGAACAGAGCACTCTGTTCCCTAAATAGGCTCTGATACCATGTTGACAAACAGAAGTATAAACAGAAGAAGAATAGAAAAGAGGGTGAAGACGAAAATTTCAGAGGAAGAAGGATACATCTTTAGGACCAAATGGGCCCTTTTTATTAATTTTCATGGGCTCAATTTAGGAATTATACAAATATATTTTCCTCTAATTAGACGATTGTATTCCTAATCAGAGGGATTCAATTTAAGAATTATACAAATATATTTCCCTCTAATTAGACGATTGCATTCGTAATCAGAGGGATTCAATTTAGGAATTATACAAATATATTTCTCTTTAATTAGATGATTGCATTCCTAATCAGAGGGATTTACAGCTCATTTCAACACTGAATAACTTTCTTCAATGTAACTTTTTCACAGTTCTAAGATGACATATCTACCACTGAAATTATACTCATTTATTTTCGATCGGTGTTATATATGACGATGACCATGCATGCTTCATCACGAGTCCCCAGTGGCACGTGTCTTTGGCACAGGTGACATATCAACCCCCAATAGAGATGTTTGGTTCGCAACCGGAATGAAAATTGAAATGGATTGGCATTAGAATTGGAATGGCCAAATCTTCAAAGCATTTGGTTTGTGATTAAAATCGAAATAGATATTTGAATCCTTTAAGAAAGTAGCAATTGAGTTTTAGATAGATTTAGCTATTCCCATTTTATCTTGGAATTGGAATGGGACTTCTCCCAACCAAATGGTTAGAATGGGAGTCATCCATTCTCATTCCGATTCCAGACCTCAGCTCCTCCCAACCAAACACCCCCTTGGTTTCTTTTGATTTCCGATAAGTGTTGGATTGATAATCTGATATGAAATTTGGTTAATCATGGGCCAGGATTTAGAGTGGGAGCACAAGAGCAAGGTAGATAGGGTCATGCAAGCTTGCAAGCATAAATGCTCCTTGGAGCTGCAAAATTGCTTAACCAACGCAAGCACAACCTCAAGTTAAAAAGCTTTGCTTGATGATCTGGTGACCGTAAAAGTTCTGTTGTTCTTTTATAGCCAAATCTTTCCAACAACAATCCAACAATAATAAAGGCCACCTATTGGCTTTGCTCACGGGTCCTTGGTCACATAATATAAACCAGTCATTGAGGATGCGAAATCCTTCTGAGGCTGCAGATGCAATAGATAAATATTTATAGAAAGAATTTAGAAATCTCATCCTTTCTAGCTTATTCATGCAATAGCTACGAGAAGCATAAGGACAATTGACTGAATGATTTTTTGAAAATTTTTCTGAATTCAATC
Source organism: Elaeis guineensis (assembly GCF_000442705.2). Taxonomy (NCBI): domain Eukaryota; kingdom Viridiplantae; phylum Streptophyta; class Magnoliopsida; order Arecales; family Arecaceae; genus Elaeis; species Elaeis guineensis. The sequence continues at coordinate 98,648,706 of NC_025995.2, read as the reverse complement.
AAGATAGATGTAATTAAAAGAAGATTGAAAATGTGGCATCCTAAGATCCAAACATATTGCCTTCCAAACAGGTAAGAAAAAGTGGTAGCAAAGAAAAAGATGTTTTGCCATCTCGTGGTTACACAACACATATCTACCAAGATTCTTATTGCCAAGTTTTTTTCCAATCACATCTCTAATATTTAGTTTTTTCCTCTAACACAACCAAAAAAAATATTTAACATTAAGAGGGATAGAAAGAATCCAAGGAGAAAATGCAAGCTTGCATCTAATGCCCCTAATATTAAAGAATAGGTATAGAGAAGCCGTGGAAAATTTGTCATTGCTGCTTGACTTCTAAATAATCCGGTTCTCCTTTTGGTTCAGATTGACCATGGTGAGAGCACCTGATGGTTGGACAAATTGTGATTGGACCAGCAAAGAGGTAGAAGAAGAGGATCCTCCACTTCATTGTCCTTTGATTGAAGAGTTTAGCCATCATGCCGGGTTTTTTTGACTCGTCAAATATAAGTGAAGAAAGGTAGCTGGAAGTGGGCATCACAAATGCAACTATCTTTCCCGAATGTGATACTTTGATCATTACCAATTTTGACTTAAACCCTGTTCCAAAATACTGGGACAGTATAAACTATACCTCTTCAAAGGCTAGGCATCTTTGCCTAATTTCCAACTTATAAAATGTTGGTGCAAAAATCCGCTTGCACCGGAGAAGCTGGAGTCGAGGAAGTCGCGGTCGCCGTCGGGACCTGCAAAGGAAGTCTAAACCGGAGGTGGGGTTGCTCCGACAAGACCCTCCGACGCTCAAGTCAGTTCTCTGCCTCAACAAGAATGGAGTGCTCGAACGGAGAATTTAGCAGAGTTTTTAGATGAAAGATGAGAGCTTATTGAATAATATATCTGGGGCCCCCTTTTATAGGCGGAGGGGGCAACAAATTGATGGCGACGCCTGTAACCGTCTGGTCGTGGGCCGCCCAGAGTCGGGAGGAATTTATTGCGGAGGGTAGTGGAGTAGACCCGTGGCTATCACTGGGGTGTGCCACGTGGAGTCTACCGCGGGGAGTGGAGCGGCGTCTGTTGTCGCGACTTGCCAGCGGATGGGAGAATCGCGCGGTATCCGTCGCAGGAAGTGGAGCAGGATCGTGGCCGTTATTGTGGCCTGCCAGGGAGTAGTAGAGCTGCGCGGAATCCGCCGCAGGAAGTGGAGCAGGATCGTGGCCGTTATTGTGGCCTGCCAGGGAGTGCAGATCCGTCGGCTGAAGTTCGGCAGCGGTCGGAGCTGATGATGGAGTCCGGCTCCCGTAGGAGTCCGGACGGAGTCCTCCTTGCGGTTGGAGTCGTGGGCGGAGCCCGGCTCTCGTAGGAGTCCGGACGGAGTCCTCTCGAAGTTGAAGTCGCGGGCGGAGCCCGGCTCCTATAGGAGTCCGGGCGAAGTCTCCTGCAATTAAAGTCAGGTGCGAAGTCCGGCTCCCGTAGGAGTCCGGACGGATCTTACCGGCAGTCGAAGTTGGCGATGGAGCCCGGATCCCGTGGGAGTCCGGGCGGAGTCCCCCTTGAGGTCGGAGTCGTGGGCGGAGTCCGGCTCCCGTGGGAGTCCGGGCGAAGCCCTCTCGGAGTTGAAGTCGCGGGCGGAGCCCGGCTCCCGTAGGAGTCCGGGCGGAGTCCCCTGCAATTAAAATCAGGTGCGAAGTCCGGCTCCCGTAGGAGACCGAACGAAGCTTACCGGTAGTCGAAGCTGACGACGGAGCCCGGCTACCGTAGGAGTCCGGGCAGAGTTGTTCCGTAGTCGACATTGGCGTCGGGGCCCGGCTCCCGTAGGAGTCCGGGCGGAGTTGTCCTGCAATCAAAGTCAGGTGCGGAGTTCGGCTCCCGTAGGAGTCCAGACGAAGCTTACCGATAGTCGAAGCTGACGACGGAGCCCAGCTCCCGTAGGAGTCCGGGCGGAGTTGTTCTGTAGTCGATGTTGGCGACGGAGCCCGGCTCCCGTAGGAGTCCGGGCGGAGTTGTCCTGCAATCAAAGTCAGGTGCGGAGTCCAGCTCCCGTAGGAGTCCGGATGAAGCTTACCGGTAGTTGAAGTCAAGTGCGGAGTTCGGCTCCCGTAGGAGTCCGGACGAAGCTTACCGGAAGTCGAAGCTGACGACGGAGCCCAGCTCCCGTAGGAGTCCGGGCGGAGTTGTTCTGTAGTCGATGTTGGCGACGGAGTCCGGCTCCGGTAGGAGTCCGGGCGGAGTTGGCTTCTGTAGTCGATGTTGGCGACGGAGCCCGGCTCCCGTAGGAGTCCGGGCGGAGTTGTCCTGCAATCAAGTCAGGTGCGGAGTCCGGCTCCCGTAGGAGTCCGAACGAAGCTTACCGGTAGTCGAAGCTGACGACGGAGCCCGGCTCCCGTAGGAGTTCGGGCGGAGTTGTTCTGTAGTCGATGTTGGCGACGGAGCCCGGCTCTCGTAGGAGTCCAGGCGTAGTTGTCCTGCAATCAAAGTCAGGTGCGGAGTCTGGCTCCCGTAGGAGTCTGGACGAAGCTTACCGGTAGTTGAAGTCAGGTGCGGAGTTCGGCTCCCGTAGGAGTCCGGACGAAGCTTACCGGTAGTCAAAGCTGACGACGGAGCCCGGCTCCCGTAGGAGTCCGGGCGGAGTTGTTCTGTAGTCGATGTTGGCGACGGAGCCCGGCTCCCGTGGGAGTCCGGGCGGAGTTGGCTTCTGTAGTCGATGTTGGCGACGGAGCCCGGCTCCCGTAGGAGTCCGGGCGGAGTTGTCCTGCAATCAAAGTCAGGTGCGGAGTCCGGCTCCCGTAGGAGTCCGGACGAAGCTTACCGGTAGTCAAAGCTGACGACGGAGCCCGGCTCCCGTAGGAGTCCGGGCAGAGTTGTTCCGTAGTCGACGTTGGCAACGGGGCTCGGCTCCCGTAGGATTCCGGGCGGAGTTGTCCTGCAATCAAAGTCAGGTGCGGAGTCCGGCTCCCGTAGGAGTCCGGACGAAGCTTATCGGTAGTTGAAGTCAGGTGCGGAGTTCGGCTCCCGTAGAAGTCCGGACGAAGCTTACCGGTAGTCGAAGCTGACGACGGAGCCCGGCTCCCGTAGGAGTCTGGGCGGAGTTGTTCTGTAGTCGATGTTGGCGACGGAGCCCGGCTCCCGTGGGAGTCCGAGCGGAGTTGGCTTCTGTAGTCGATGTTGGCGACGGAGCCCGGCTCCCGTAGGAGTCCGGGCGGAGTTGTCCTGCAATCAAAGTCAGGTGCAGAGTCCGGCTCTCGTAGGAGTCCGGACGAAGCTTACCGGTAGTCGAAGCTGACGACGGAGCCCGGCTCCCGTAGGAGTCCGGGCGGAGTTGTTCTGTAGTCGATGTTGGCGACGGAGCCCGGCTCCCGTAGGAGTCCGGGCGGAGTTGTCCTGCAATCAAAGTCAGGTGCGGAGTCTGGCTCCCGTAGGAGTTCGGACGAAGCTTACCGGTAGTTGAAGTCAGGTGCGGAGTTCGACTCCCGTAGGAGTCCGGACGAAGCTTATCGGTAGTCGAAGCTGACGACAGAGCCCGGCTCCCGTAGGAGTCCGGGCGGAGTTGTTCTGTAGTCGATGTTGGCGACGGAGCCCGGCTCCCGTAGGAGTCCGGGTGGAGTTGGCTTCTGTAGTCGATGTTGGTGACGGAGCCCGGCTCCCGTAGGAGTCCGGGCGAAGTTGTCCTACAATCAAAGTCAGGTGCGGAGTCCGGCTCCCGTAGGAGTCCGAACGAAGCTTACCGGTAGTCGAAGCTGACGACGGAGCCCGGCTCCCGTAGGAGTCCGGGCGGAGTTGTTCTGTAGTCGATGTTGGCAATGGAGCCCGACTCCCGTAGGAGTCCGGGCGGAGTTGTCCTGCAATCAAAGTCAGGTGCGGAGTCCGGCTCCCGTAGAAGTCTGGACGAAGCTTACCGATAGTTGAAGTCAGGTGCGGAGTTCGGCTCCCGTAGGAGTCCGGACGAAGCTTACCGGTAGTCGAAGCTGACGACGGAGCCCGGCTCCCGTAGGAGTCCGGGCGGAGTTGTTCTGTAGTCGATGTTGGCGACGGAGCCCGGCTCCCGTAGGAGTCCGGGCGGAGTTGTCCTGCAATCAAAGTCAGGTGCGGAGTCCGGCTCCCGTAGGAGTCCGGACGAAGCTTACCGGTAGTCGAAGCTGACGAGGAGCCGGCTCCCGTAGGAGTCCGGGCGAGTTGTTCGTAGTGAGTGGCGGGGCCGGCTCCCGTAGGAGTCCGGGCGGAGTTGTCTGAATCAAGTCAGTGCGGAGTCCGGCTCCCGTAGGAGTCCGGACGAAGCTTATCGGTAGTTGAAGTCAGGTGCGGAGTTCGGCTCCCGTAGAGTCCGGACGAAGCTTACCGGTAGTCGAAGCTGACGACGGAGTCCGGCTCCCGTAGGAGTCTGGGCGGAGTTGTTCTGTAGTCGATGTTGGCGACGGAGCCCGGCTCTCGTGGGAGTCCGAGCGGAGTTGGCTTCTGTAGTCGATGTTGGCGACGGAGCCGGCTCTCGTAGGAGTCCGGGCGGAGTTGTCCTGCAATCAAAGTCAGGTGCGGAGTCCGGCTCCCGTAGGAGTCCGGACGAAGCTTACCGGTAGTCGAAGCTGACGACGGAGCCCGGCTCCCGTAGGAGTCCGGGCGGAGTTGTTCTGTAGTCGATGTTGGCGACGGAGCCCGGCTCCCGTAGGAGTCCGGACGGAGTTGTCTTGCAATCAAAGTCAGGTGCGGAGTCCGGCTCCCGTAGGAGTCCGGACGAAGCTTACCGGTAGTTGAAGTCAGGTGCGGAGTTCGGCTCCCGTAGGAGTCCGGACGAAGCTTACCGGTAGTCGAAGCTGACGACGGAGCCCGGCTCCCGTAGGAGTCCGGGCGGAGTTGTTCTGTAGTCGATGTTGGCGATGGAGCCCGGCTCCCGTGGGAGTCCGGGCGGAGTTGGCTTCTGTAGTCGATGTTGGCGACGGAGCCCGGCTCCCGTAGGAGTCCGAGCGGAGTTGGCTTCTTGCCGAGAACTTCGGCTGAGGGTATTTTATACCCAACATAAAATATTTGACCTTCTTGTATAATAAGCAAGCTGAATTTGCCACTTCCATAATCCTGCATCAAGAAATTAGACATCTCCAATCCTATTTAGCAAGAAGAGAGAAATTTAATTGAGTGATGGCTCTACCCCTAGCTTTTCTTCATCCTTCGTATGCAAATTGTCTGTCCAGTCATCTTGCATGAGATCCTCATAGAGCTTGAAGAATCCGACCACAAGGATGATCTTTTATGTTTTATTGAATCTTTTGCACACCCAATCTAGCAACTTAAAGAGGGCACTACAAACAGAAATAGGAAGTCCTTCAGCATCATTCGTGCCTGTTACAAAGCAGGATGTGGCGTCTCTAGAAGGTAAGTTCTGCAGCAATTTCCTGGATGAAAGCGGATTTGGAATATTTCACTAGTTTGAACTAAACTTGAATTGCACAGAACTATTCAGTGAAACATCATAAGTGGATTTGGGATTTTCTACTCCTATTTAGCATATGCCCATCACTTTGAGAGATATCACACAGATGTTAAGTGGCCAAGATCCTTGTAGAAAACGGGAGACAGCTAACAGTATAACAGCAAAAATTTAAATAATACTAGGTGAAGGTCTCATGGTCCAGCACGAAATGCTTTTCTTTTTCTTTTTTTTTTTGTTTTTTTTTTGTAGATTAATTAACTCAAGAACTTTTCCTTGACTGAGTCTCCGGTTCATGACCGTCAAATTCTCAATTAATGCTTGATCACAAAATCTTTGGCACCAAGACGGGATTGTCCAAGGCCAATGCACGTGCGAGGAGGCAGGAGACCGACAAAAGACTGATAAAATATCTACCGGCACCGGGAGGTTAGCAAGACAAGGACTATGCATGTCAAAGATTATCCAATACCATATGTTACGTATCCGGTACTGTTTCCGGAATGATAGAATAGGGCAATGGATCTATTGCCCGAGAATCATGATCTTAGTCTCCATTGGAGACATCCAAAATGAGTTGCCATGGCTCGATCTTAACTAAAATAAATAGTCCGCTCCAATGAGAGTGCCAGAGGGTCGACACCTGGATTGGAGGACTCAATGCTCCACAATAGCTCTTGAATCAGCCGGCTTGCCACTTCCATGAACAACATAAGACACACCTGACCAGGGCAATGCAGCGGTTAATTTGTAGATTAATTAACTCAAGAATTTTTTCTTGACTGAGTCTCTAGTTCATGACCGTCATATTCTCGAGTAATGCTTGATCATGGAATCTTTGGCACCAAGACGCGATTGTCAAATTAGGCCTATGCACGTGCGAGGAGCTGTAGACTGACAAAAGACCATGTGATAAAATATCTACCTGCACCGGGAGGTTACTAAGACAAGGACTATGCATGTCAAAGATTATCCAATACTATATTTGACGTATCCGATACTGTTTCCCGAACGATAAGCAGGGCAATGGATCTACGAACCGAGAACAATGATGTTGACCTTAGCCTCCATAGGAGACATCCAAAATGAGTTACGTCATCTTTTGCATCCCCAACTTGACTTCTTGTTAGCTCCTCGTTGAATCAATTATTTATTTTATTATAAACTTTGAATATTCATAGTAATATAGTTTATTATAGTGATCAACAAGCAAAATAGGCCAAAAATAGCAACTACATTTACATTTCTTTAACTTCTGTGCATCGTATATGGAGCTAATTATGGATGAAGTTTCGGATCTAAACTATTCATTTTTAATTAGACTTCAGATCGATCTATATAAAATTTAATTTTTTTAGCCCAAATCCGATCTATGATCAGATCTAATGGTATGTGTATGCATGTTGGCAGCCATGGGCCTTTTTTTGGTTTTTCATAAGATAGATTTAGCACACCAATCAAACACAAAATACATTTATAAAAATATAAAAATAAATATATAAAATATATATATATATATATATATATATATCGTTGCAATTCAACGGAAGTTAGCTCGGTCTTAGCAACCATTTTATCTTTCTTATTTTATGTCTTTGTGAAAGTGAGTTCCATTGATGTTGGTCAACGAGTAGAATGAAATTGACGCGTTCAAGGGTAGGCAGCCAGGTGTAATAAATTGTATACTTCGGAAGCTAATGACGAAAAATTTGAACTTGGAGGAAATAGCTGGGAAATGGAGCTAAAAGTCCCTAGACTCTAGGCGGGGAAGTGACGAATATTTTGGCTAAGTTGGATAGTACAACAGCACTTATGAAGGTAGATCGAGTACCTTTGGATCAAGTCAGCATTACAAGCTAGTGATAAGATAAATCATGCAAAAATTGGATGGCCATGAAGCATAGTGTCAGGGACTTATCCGCAGGCATGTCGCAGGGGGTGCCAGTATGGACGTGGCACGGTGCTGCGAAGGATTTGACTTGGCAAAATTTGCAATGCTACTCGATCATTTGGAATCCGCAGGGTGAGATTTAGGTGGATGTCTTGCTGGGTAGTGAGGGAGCAATGGTTCACCAAGAAGCGGCATGGTCGTGGCATGATATCGGGGGCTCGGGACGCGTGATATTTGGAATGGTGGTGGTCCGTCATGATATATGTGGATACTCAAGGATTCCTCTTGGTATGAGGAGGGGGCGGAGCTTTGGCCGTGTACCCGACTCCCCCAGACTCGTAGGAGACGGGTCCGCCGTGGCACAGTTGTGTGGGCAATGGTGGTGCCACGCCCGAATGATCTCACGTGGAGGTATTCGGGGCAATGTTGGTTGGACGAGCTGGCCACATTGTGTGGGAAGGGGATATCTCGAGGTTTTATCCTTGAGGAGTTTGTCTAGACTATTCTATGCGTTCTTGATCTTTGTAGGGAGCGAAAGGCGATAGAGGGCTAGTCGGGCAAGGGTGTGGCCTACCTAAACGGGCAAGTCTCGTGAGCATCGCAAGGGGATGTCTCACGGGGATCCACGAAAACCGGTCGGTCGTGGAGAACAAGGAAGGCTTATGGTATATCGATCGGTATATGTGCCTTGGAGCTAGGCTAAAGATCATGGATGGCCAAGAGGGTCATGCCGAGGGGAGGACAGCTTGATGCATTTATCATCCGATCGAAGATATTTACTTGATGGGGCAGACTTGGATGCCGATATCGGCAGTGCTCAATGTGTGAGTAGGTTATGGACCTAAGATATTGGGTGGTGCGGTAATGTATCCCCAAGATCATGGTAATGCACAGTGATGGGCGAGCAGGCCATGAATATTATCAAGCGATGTAATCAGGGATGGAAAGGCATATCAAGGATGCAAGACCGGGATCGTGACACAAGAGTTTGTGGGGGAAGCTTGGATAGTCGGACCCCAGAGGATTCAGATGTGTACGATCATCTGTAGCTTGGGGGAGCTACAGGTCATGTCAGCTTGGTAGTTTAGCTAGGCTGCATTAAAGATGGGTTTGCCCGGGCCTCATGCATAGTGGTGGCGTTGCATGGTCGTGCTATTTGGATTTGATATGTGTAGTACTGAAGGGCAGCTTGGTGGGTTGCGGATCAGTGACACAGTGGTTATGTCTTGGCACGAGGGTATGTTGAGGATCAAGACATCTGGGATGAGCAGTGCTTGGCTTGAGGGGCAAAGCCTTAGAGTTGACACAGAGGTGTTGAGCTGCGGAGCACTCTTGGAAAGAGTCTATGTTATGGCACGGAGGTGCGCATGAGCATTGCGGTTGATTTGAGGGGTCGGATTGCTTATGGGCACTTGAGGGTGTCATCTGTGTTCAGTACAATAGTGTTGCCAGGCAAGGCATAGAGGTGCAAGCTTGGCTACGTGGCTGGACTGCTGTGTGCTTATTGGTATGTCCGAGGAAAGGACTCGAGAGGCTGGCCTTGGTGTGTGGCATGCTGGGGCGCCGCATGGGTGTTTGGGTAAGAAACACTCACCCGTGACAAGTGGTATCAGAGCCAGGTTGGCTAAGTCGATGGTCGACATTATGCTTGATGTTAGCTTCTGATACGTGTGGTATCAAGTTGCATGTTTTGGTTGCAGATACGGGGGGTATCCAAAGCGATGTAATTTGAAGTCTAAGTTCAGAGGAATTGGATGTCTGAGTTTTGTTGTGGGTGTCAATGACTCAGAGTGGGAGAGCATGTTGCAGGACAATGTGCTCAGTGCT